>NC_088603.1:129728148-130028148 GCF_036013475.1 Columba livia | reverse complement strand
TGAGCTGAGCCAGAACATTGCCTTACTGTAGTAAACTTGGCCAAAGATTTCCAAGTTAGAGAACTTATTTGCCAAAAGCTTCCCATGCAGGAAGTGGTGTGCAAATTTCCACACACCAGCGGGGAATCTTGTATTTGGCTTACAAAGACACACACCCATACCAGAGATTGAGCGTCCAACTCCCACAACACACCCTCAGCACCAGGGAGAACACTGCCAGTCACCGTCACATCAGCTCTGCTGCCACCCACCCCCAAGGATTTCTTAAATGGCCCATGAGTAATCACTGGGAAATGTTTGCTTGTATTCTAAAACATATAAAATTATGACGTTTGACATGAAAAGATTTGTAACACTGCAGCATTACTTTATCTGATAGAGATCACTGGCTTTTTTTTTTAAATACAAATGATAGACTTGAATCAGATCTAAAAATTAGTGATAAAATCTAAACATGCATTAGTATGCATAAATAGCCTTTTGTGCTTAAGACCTAAATATCTTGATGAAAGTATGTCTACAGTTCTCTACGACTTTAAAACATTACAGCAAGTCTCTAACATTGTCATGCTCCCCGCTCAAAAAAAAAAAAAAAAAAAAAACAAACCACCACATTCAGAGCCAAAAAAGGACAAAGTTGCTTTTGAGCTCGTTAATGTTAAAGGATTTTTCAGAACAATTAGTGAATCATAAGAGTAAATGAGTAAATGCACAGCCCAACTGCTTCCAATAAGATGGTCAAAGGCATCATCTCATACACACTTCTCAAATCCAACACCAACTATCAATTTTCCCGAGTAAATTTATGGCACTTAGATGTTTCTCTGCCTTTTCATTTTGCATCTTCCTTTTGTCTTTTTCCTAAAAATATAGTGGTTAAATAAAACACTAGAAAAACAAAGCCAGTATCAGAATGGAATAGCAGTTTTTCACGACACACTTATTAGGCCAGGTGGTAAGATTAGCTGCAACAAATCATGCCAGGTGAAATATAAGTAAAAATCTAGGCTAAGCCTGTTTCCATTACACACATTTTCAGACACTTAGACCACCCCAGGCATTCTACAAAAATGAGATTCTTGCACATATTGAATCTGCCTCTTTTTTCATTTGAATTGGTGATTCATTATGTTTGGCTCCACTGTACCATAAGCCAAAAATACATAGCTTTCTTTAACACGTTATGATGAGGGTTTTTCGTTGTTTTGTTTTTGGGGTTTGGGGGGGGGTTGTTGTTTTTCATTTTGGTGTACCAGGGAGCAGACCACTACTACAAGCTCTGAATTATTTTTATGCTTTTGGCCTCATAAAGTGTCTGTCTTGCAAAACAACCAGCTGCAACTTCAACAGCCATGAATATGAATAAACATAGAAAACAAAGAATGTGCCTGGCTTCTGACTTGTCAGACACTACAGACTAAACCTGTTTAGCATATTTTGCAAGCTGTAAATATTGCCAAAATAGTTATGAAGATATCAATGACTAGTCTACATCAAAGTTTCAAAGCTGAGTTGGAGATTTAACACTCCAAATGCTATGAAGTGCAATTTACAATTTTAATCTTGCCTCCACTAGGTTCTTTGCCCTGACTGCACTTGAGGGGAAATATCAAATGAATATGAAAGCTCTAAAATATTTTGAGCCTGAATATTTGCTGCAGGATAATTTACAATGGCTGAGGACATAGCCCACTTTAGGATCCTCTCTCCTTATTCCAAATATTATCTGCAATTCATTCTAAAAGGATAAATGATTTACTCACTTTATATATCACATTGTCATTGAGGAGATAGCACTACTACTAGCACAGCAACAGTAATATAATGGTGCAAAAGGAAGATGTTACATCCACTACTTGAAGTCAAAGTAAACAAAACTGTCTGGTTATCTGATTTTATTCATCACTTAGACATGCTCACATACATCAATTTACAGAATATTAGTGGGTGCCTTGGGTAACATCTAAGAAAGATTCCAGTTCACGAACGCTTAGTTGCACTCTCAGTTTAACAGAAACGTGTGTTTCGAGGATGATTATTACATTGTTTACACCATCAGTTTTCACAGACCAAAATTATCAAGGCAATATATTCCTCATTTTCCAGATGCCTTGTGCTACTTTGTGTCAATGGTTTAGTGAAACCAGCAGTGCACCTGTGTGTGGTGGTCCTGCTGCTACACTCTCCTGCCCTTGATTACCTACCAGGATTGCTATTATTTCACTTCTTTATTATTCTCATTTGCAGTGAGTTTCTTCAACTAAGGAGAACTGAATTACACCTATAATAATTATATATCAGCAGTGAATACTTAAACTTTCTTCTGAGACATTCCATCCTTCAACTTAGCATATGGGTTTTAGGTAGCCTACCACCAAGTAATGCCACTTCTGAAGAGCAGAAAATAGTCCAGAAAAAGCCATCTCATAGCCTAAAGGTCATGTAGGGGCCACTGTGTATAGGTCACCATGAAATGTCAACTAGTAGCTTTGCAATGGTACTGACAGAGAGCAGTGTGTCTGGGTGATGAAACAGTCAAGGCCATGCTGGTGCCTGGTAAAGCAGTACATTTCTAAGGGAAGATGTAGGAGGACAGGTAATGGTGAAGTGCAAGCCTGATGACAGTCAGAACACAGTATGCCCAGTACAGGTGTTAGGAGGTAAAGACTAAAGACACAAAGTAGTTATATTCCTTTATCAAACATTTCCAGTAGACTTTGCAACATATGTAGAATCATAGAATCACAGAATCATAGAATCATTTAGGTTGGAAAAGACCTTTAAGACCATTGAGTCCAACCTTCATTATCTTACACAACTATACTAAATTTCTGGGGGAGAACAGAAAATGCAAGACACCTGAAACTTCCCAGATTCCTCAATAATTCTGTAATTCTCACTATAAATCAGATATCAAATGTTATGCAGATTTAAAATCTTGGCTTATATATGCATATATATGTGCATAAGTATGTGTATATATGTACACACAGGGAG
The DNA here is from genome assembly GCF_036013475.1 of Columba livia. Taxonomy (NCBI): domain Eukaryota; kingdom Metazoa; phylum Chordata; class Aves; order Columbiformes; family Columbidae; genus Columba; species Columba livia. The sequence goes on along the minus strand of NC_088603.1, from coordinate 130,025,151 downwards.
TTATTTTTGGTGGCTTTGTGACAGCTGAATTTGCAGCCTGAATTATCAATAAGTACACCTACAAAAATTGATTTGATGGGGGAAGCTTTCACTCCTACATACTTGACCCTAGTAATTATTGACATTGTGTTGTCCATGTGCAGATTCTCTCCATCAGCTAGCAGTAAATCTGTATTTTGCCACTTCAGTCCATTCCTGTGCTTGCTTTGTGTCCAAATTAAGAGTAAATTTGCTAACCCTGTCTGGAGTTAGCAGGCATTTTTCAAAAATTGTGCATTTTCATGGGGAGGAAGGATAAAAAATGGCATACTTTTGCTTTTTAAATACCAAAAGATAAGGTTTACTGTTAGGTATTCAAATTAATATCAGGAATACTTTAGTATTTAATATTTCTATTTTAACTGAGCATTCTTTAGTTCATTTTATTCTTGAAAACTCATGATAGCCATCAATTGTTGCCAGTTTAGAGGGCTTAAAGGATTTTTGTAGCATAGAGTTTTGTGGTGAGATTTGCTGAGTTACAGTTAAATGGCTGGAGTTACTTGTTAATTATTTGCTTAGATCAGGTAACTTATTATTTTCTGATACACACAGGAAAATTAATCAGAGACTTGTCCCAGAGAGCAGAATGAAATGAGAAGAGGGAAGAGTTCAGACAAAGTCAAACCATCATGATATTGATAAGCAAATCTTAACACTCCTGTTCAGTCATCCCCAGGTGACTAGGAATTTCTTAATGAGCCTCCCTGGCAGATTCTTATGCAAACTTGCTCATAAACAATGTTTTATAGAGCCAGTTAGACAAATTTTACTTGTAATTTATTCCCATCTATCTTGAGAAATACAATATAAATATATATATACTTTTTTTTCACAGATAAACACCCTCTGTCATACACAATAAAAGAGTTCAAAAAAAGTTAACCAGTATCAAAGCAAGGTTTGTTTGTTTGTTTGTTTGTTTGTTTGTTTTCAGCTTGCCTAGAGTCTTTCTTTTCTGTATGACGAATTAATCTCAGCAAGTCTTCTAATTTTTATATCCTATCGCCTTCTGAATGAGTTATATATTCTACATAATGTTTGAAAACAAACTAGGCACACTTCTGCCCATGCTAGTGACTATATAACTCTTGGTCCTACATAAAAAGCTAATTAAATAACTGAATAGTCAGGCAAGTCCCATTATTTTCAGTTACTCTGTCTAAAATTAAAATTTTTAACCAGAGTCTAAACCGACTCATCACATTCCTGCAGAAAGAACGTAGTGTCAACACATTTGGCTTAACTCTTCCAAGACACTGGCATAGTTATGCTTAGCTTGACAACTTCTCTCATTTTTATTATTACAAAAAAACAGTTAATAAGAAGTTCAGAGTGTGTTAAAGACTAGGAGTTTAAACTGAAAGTACTGTAAAGGGGCAGACGATTCAAAGTACTACCCAAATAAAGGAACAATATGAAAGCTTAAAGGCATATATTCAGTTTCAATATTTTGGATCAGCTCTTTAACAAAATAACTTAATTTTATGCATCAAATAAATACAAAGATTTTCAGAACAACTCATCTCCTGGAGAGGCATGCAGGTAAAATACCCTGATTTTCAAAAGGATACTTTTCCCTCTGAGAACAAAATATATTATGGAATTGAGTACTCCTGAGAATCTAGCTTGCAAAGTGTATTGAAACCAACAATCCAGAGCTTCTAAAAACCCTAAAGTGGGCCAAAGAAACCATTATACTAGGTCATAAACCAAGAAATTTCACATTAAAATTATTACATTATTATCCTTATGAGAACAAAATCATTCTTGGTTTCAGCAAACGTGCCCTTGAAAATACAATCATCAGGGCTGTTCTAAGAATCAGGAAGGCCCTGGACACTTGATATCTTTATGGGCAGAGGCATCCACACTAGTAAGTGCAGTAAATTCAGATCTCAGTGCACATAAAACAGAATGCTCTGCAGAAAGAGCTTCAGTCTATTTGCTGCACACATACTGATCTGTTCTGCCATTGGCCAGTGGTTATCTCTTAATTTTAGCACATGGTAGGTGTGTTCCCAGGTAGGAATAAAACATTAACTACTGTGAATTCGAAGAAATACAGATAAATCTGCTCCTATCATTTTTAACAGTGATTTTAATAAGTTCAAAATCAATAAAAAACCTTTTCAAAAGCTGATGATAAATATTAGAATAGTAAAGTGGGCTGCACCTCTTAGATTAATAGAGCCAGAACACTGATCAGGCTGAGCAGGAAAAAATTCACAGGCATGGAAACTATGAGAGAAACAGACCTGCAAAGTTGTATTTAATCTCTATCTTAGGAGCAGGAAAGAGGAAACTGAAAAATATTCATAGGTGCAGTTAGGAGTAAAAACAACACAAATCATCAACATTCAATCTGAAAATTTATGTGTAGCTGAAATAATGTATGTTACTTGATCAGTTCTACCTTAAATATTCTAGATAACAGCTGTGTCTGGGTGGGATTTCTGGACATTACCAATATTCACGTGGCCATATCCTCTTTTTTTTAATGTATTCATGTAGGTAGGCTCCATCGTTTTCTCTGAGAATCTTTCAGTCACTAACATTATGTCCTTATCTGTGAGAGAGGTTCAAACTATATTGCTCTTTTTTATAAACAGAGAACTGAGGCAAAGGACAACTGAAGATAGTGTTTATGATACTTGAGTCCATGTGCCTACAATACAGTCATCTGCATGCAAACTAACTCCCTTCGTATACAATGATCAGTAACAGGCACTTCTATACTTCTATTGATTAAACCTATTTTTTAACAGTAAGTTGAGCTGAATCTCCTCTCAAATCACCCATTTCTTCCCACTGGCTAGCTAGCCAAAGCATTCACACAAATACAAAAGACACCTAGAGTTAAGTGAGGTGAATCTACCCAAATGACTCCCCAAAATCAGAGGAGAGAGCTGAAGATGGAGACCCTAGATGGAGACCTACGTCCTGCACTATCCACCTGAGCACCTTCTCAAAACTGAAAGTATATCCTATACCCCACCTGTTACAGGTTGTGAATGCCAGAACAAAACATCCTTTATCAAATTTTAAAACAACTCCAAATATTGTTATGCTCCTAGTTTACATAATGGATGTTTGTTCCAGCTTAAGAAATGCTTCAGAGGGCCTGAGCTTCAGGAAGAGGGTCGCCCAGCTTAACATGTGTGTAATCATAAAATATTGGGCGTTAAACCAAGTGAGGATTAACAGAATCAGACCCAAGTATCTCTGCGTTAAAAAAATAAAAAATAATGGAGATACGTGTAATATAATAAAAAAATAAGCTAGGTGAAGAATATTCCTCATAACGGGAAGTTAAAAAGCAAGTGTTAAGTTACTGTACCTAAATAGAGGACCGCTGTCCTGCATGGTCTTGCCTGTAGTCCTGGTCTGTGAATGTCTACCCAAAATACCTCTGACTGGAGAATGGACCACTACAATTACCTTTGGAAGGTACACCGAGCACACACACAGGCTCAGAGCCCAGCTGATACCTGCTCTGGACTGAGGAATCAGAAATAGAAGGCACGTGGAGGGGACAGGACCCTTTCCCACCTCTCTGGGACACTCTTCAGGTGCGTCTCCTGGGGCCAGGACTGTGATGTGCTTTTCCCACACTGCAGATAGAGCCACAGGAACAGCTAGAACTTAGGCTGCCTTATCAAAGTTATACTCTGTGTTGAACAAAAGAAGAAATCACAACTATTCTGCTAAAGGTACCTCAGCAGAGACACAGAAGTTGTGGTTTGGTGATTTTTTGCAATGTTGTGGTGAAGATATACATCTTTTCATCTGATTAAGGAGAAAAAGCAACTGTAAACTGTACTGTGTACTGATTAAATGCCCTGGCAACACTCACTACCTAAAACTGATTAATCTTCCTGATAACGTTGCTTTAATTAGACACATGAGAAAGTATCTAAGATGACAGTCCACTTTTGATCAATAAGTTCTGTAAAATACATCAGCATTTAAAACACATTATTATTTCAATAACCCCTACCTGATTTGTGAAGACAGCAAAAGCAACGCCATGTGAAAAGTTAGTCTTTCAACTTCCAAAAAGAAGCAAAACACAGTAGAAAATAATGTCCTAATCAGAAGGACCACAAAACGGATTTTTGTAGAAATCAAGAAGGCTGATTCAGTAGTGGTGGTGTGCAAGGAAAGGAAGATGACTTCACTTGGGTAATTAAAAGGTCACTAGTGCGTGTATCCTAATTATTTATGTTAAGGTTTTATTACGTATACAACAAATCAGTCATTTGAAAACAGAGTGGTAACAGGATTTTCTTTTTTAACTTATTTCGGGTCTAGAGATGGAGGTACTGTTGAGGCAGACTGACTGTTACATGTAGCAGCAACACCACAATTGTTGCACCAAAGAGAATATCAGTGTTGGCTGTTTGAAATGGATGTCCTGCTTGGTCTAACAAAAATGCAACTTTTTGCTAATACTTGGCTTTGCCTGGACCTTTGAATAAGTACAACTAAAATACTGAAACTTCTTTCTTACAAATTTGTTGATATATAAAAATGTTAGGGATAGGAAAAATGATAAATATTTTCTAATTGAAGATGGATGTGACTTATCTAATTTAATTTGTATAGCATTCTTGGGAAAAATAAAATTAAACAAAACTACAACACTGTTGTCTACTGTTGTCTTGGAAGCAACAGTTAAAAAAACCCCAAACAAACAAACATAAACAACCAAGCAAAAACAATAAACCAAACCAAACCAGACAAATTCTGAAATCAAACTATTTCTAGGAAGTGTGACAGAAATAATCATTTTGGGATTCCAAACTCTTCAGAAACGCTGAATCCTAAAGAGGCATGAAGACACAATCCTTGTTGCAAGCAGTTTTGTTTTATGCAATACTTTATCTGATATTTTTCATCTGCTAAGAAAGCAAAGCAAAAAGAAGACTGAGAGGTGAAACAAGACACCAAGTTCTTTGTATTGTAGCTGATTGTTGTGCTGTATTGTTTTGAAGAGAAGGAATAACAATAAAAATGTTTTTGATGTTTTTGTTTGGTTTTTTTGTTTGTTTTTGGTTTTTTTTTTAATTACTGTCTTAAAGTTATTTCTTGAAGGGGATCTGAATATAAAATTCAGTCAAAAATGAAGAGAGAAAGAAGTGAACTAGAAGGCTGGGTATTTGTATGACAGTCAATAATCAGTTTTATGAGTCCAAAAGGAGGAACTATATGAAATACCACTCTGACATGAGGAATCCTGAATGCATTCTTAATCCTTAATTTCAAGGACCTCAGGAGATCATCTAGTTCAATTTTCTCCTCAGTGCAGGTCAGACCAAGTTGCTAAGGGCTTTATTCAGTCATATCTTGAAATACTTTGAAGGATGGAGACTGCCCAACCTCTCTGAGCACCCTGTTCCTCTGCTGGACCTGTTCCTCCTTGGTCTTCAGAGGGGAGATTTTTCTCTGTACTTCTGGTCTGAAATTCTCCTGTTTCAACTTACATCCATAGTCTCTTGTCTTCTCACTTGCCTCACAGTGAAAAGTCTGGGTCCATCTTTTCACAAATTGCATTGAGGTACCAGAGACCGTTATGACACCCCCTCTCCCAAAACCATCTCTTCTCTGGGCTGGAACAGCTCTGGTCCATTACCTTCTCCTCAACCAAGCAGATGCTCCTGCCCCTGACCATCTTGGTGGTCCTCCACTTTATTTCCTCCAGTTTTGCCATGTCCTTCCTGAACGGAAGAAGGGAGCAGGGTGCAGGTGGGAGGAGGCAAAACTGGATGCACTGTTTTAGATGCCACCTAATAAGTGCTGATTAAAGGGGAATAATCACTTCTCTCAGTCCCGCTAATACATCCAGAATGCTGCTGACCCTCTGCTCCTGGAACACTGCTGACTCATGCTCTTGCTGTCTACCAAGACCCCTTGGTTCTTCTCAGCAGAGCTTGTCTCCAGTCTCAATTCTCTCCCCAATAGAGGATTGTTCCCCAAGTGTGCCCCAGTTTCCTAATTCTCAATTGAATTTTTATTCTCCATTGAATCACAATACTTTCCTAGCCTCCCCTCGCTAAAATAGTACAGCATTCTCTATTTTTCAGATGTATATATAAATAAAGTTACCCTGATCGACTTGGTTTGGAAAGATTGACTTAGCTGTCTTGAACAGTTTTAATTAAAATACTGCTATATCTGTTCACTTAGCCAGAATAAGAAGTCCACCAGTTGCTTCCACCACTTCTGGACAGATTTCATAGAGCCAGCAGAACTCTACACCTCCTGCTATCTGTCATTCATCTGACAGTTGCCTCCATCTACACGAGTAGGGCATTAAAAGCTGCCATTACAGCTGAAATTAAGGAGCACTAATGGCTTGCCAGCCATGTTCAAAGCCTGAGAATGTACATCTTACAGAAAGAGACTGAAAGGACTTGGTTTGCCCATCTCAGGGAAGTTAACAGTGAGAGGGAGTTTATTCTACAAATAAATCATTCATGGTAAGAATTGTGGTGGTGGTGGGGAAATTATTTAGACAATAAAACAGTGCTGCCATAAGAACAAAGGCATAAATTCTAGGCTGGCAAGTGAAAAGCTTCTGAACATGGCAGGGTTATGGCACTGTAACAAACCTCCATTTAGGTAGTAGAGGCAAGGAACCTAACTGGTTTTAAGACATGGAGAGAAATTTATGAAAGGTATTATATGGGTTGGGGACATCAGCCAAGTTTATGACTCCAGAGCTCTCCTAGTCTTATGTTGCTGAACATTTGTATCTTTTTTTTTTTAAGTGGTCACTTAACAATGTAATGTGTGTTATTTTAATTATGAATTAAACAAATATAAATGACAGAAAGTTAACCTTAGTGTGATAAGCAATTAACAGAATTATGCTGTGACCGCAGCTGATACATAATTAACAACTGCTGCAAATGATGTTATCCATCTAATTTGCTCAGATTGGAGTAGCATTATTCTTAGGCATGTTTAGCAAGTTCCGCAGTAATGTGCACTTGAGTGAAGTGCTCTTTACTAACGTGTTCAAATTCACAAAGCTGTTATTAGAATTGCAAACAAGATATATACTAGCATCATTTCCTCTGCCCATAATTTTCTCTTCTTTGGAACTATCCTTGACAGAAAATCAAATTGTAACAAGTCCAAAGGATGTTTGAACAAATTGAGCAAAAGTGGTGTTATATAATTAAACAGGGAAAATGTGCAGAAAATCGTCCTGATGAACCAAGTGGGACTGAATCCAAAACACGTGAGTTGCTGCTGAGTAGGAAAGAACAAGAATCATGGAGTTCACTGGGGGATACAGGGAAGCAGGCATGGTAGAATTAACTTAAGAAAGTGGAGATGGGAAAAATATTTTTTCAAGTGTTGCATATTTAAGGCCCAGAGTTAAAGAATATCTGATCATTCAAAGCCTAATTAAATCAGTAGAAAAAAAATTATCACCTATCTTTCCCAGAAGGATACTGGAAAATCTGGACAACTGGAAAAAATAGTAACATATGATGAGGGAGCAGTTGCCCCTCACAATCATGAGTGACATGTGTCATGAGCACACAGTCATGGGTGAACAACATAATTATATAATTTGGCAAAAATCTTTGGGGTGTGCATACCTTTCACCAGCCTACCACCGGAGCACGTGATCTTTCCAACAATTGCGTCTCCAAATGGTCATGATTTCCTGAGTGGCATGTTGAAATAGGACAGCCAATGATACAGTCTCTAACAAGCAAGTAGGTTACTGAAGCATGCAGCAAAAGTTTACTTACATTTAATAAAAGAAAACAACAGAGTACATAAGTTTAAGTTCTCCATTTACAGATGAGGGAAGGGTGATTTCCTAGGCTGTGTTTCCATCCTCTCATCTAGGTAGTATCTGCAGCCAATAAGAGTAAAATAAATGCTAAGCTACCTGCAATGCAAACCAACCATGCTCCTAAAAAAAATTCTTATTAGGATTATAAAGGCTGAGAATACAGTGCTTTCACTCAAAGTACAAAGGCATTTCTGAAGATTAAAGAAACTTCAGGAAAATGCTTAAGTCATCAGACAACGTTGATGCCAGCTTTTCTTCCACTTGTAGAACAAAAAAGCATAGAAATTATACAATGTCTTGAAATACTATCTGGAAGGATTACATATAGGGAATAAGAGACAAAATGGTTTTTAAGACTGCAGAACTGTTGACAGAGAAGCATATGAATAAAAGATTCCCTGCTCTTTGGATGACTTTAATGTTTAGGTATTGAGTAAACTACATAATAAAACAGGATTTGTAGTAGAAAAGACTGAAAGAAAAATAAGTTTAACTTGAGTATATGTGTGGGGAGGGGGGATGGTTCAAGAAGGATGAAGGCATGAAGGAAACAAAGGGACATTTTGTAGTAACCTTGAGAACTACTTTACACCTCTTGCAGTCAGCCTCACCAACTTTTCTGGGGTGACTTGCACTTTTAAATGCTAAGCTTCAGCTGTACAGTCACTATTTTTTTTTTTGTTTTATGTATATTTATGTATACCTATCAATTCTATACATTTTTATATATGTGTAGTCTGTACGTTTATGAGCAATTCTTAAATGCAAATAATACATACACTGACACCCATAAAGTTCAGAGTTTTTTTTTTTCTGCATCCCAAATAAAACTCCCTGCTATTAAGATCCAAATAAGAGCCTGTCAGTTTTAGTTTTCCTTATTAAAATAAAATATCCACTGGCTTTGTCTAAGACAGCATTTTTTGCTCTGCTTTGTACTTTGCTAGAAACCTTACAGGTCGTACATCGTTCTTTCCCTTGGAAGAAAATGACAACAGAGAAAATCACTTCTAGACACCACGGATGAAACTAGCTCCCTGTATTTAAATACAACAGGACTTTAGTCAAGAGCAGAGATTCTTACAGTCTAAATTGTAGGTCTGCTGAGGCACTACGTTCTTTATTGATCTGTTAAAGTGCAGCGCATGCAAAATAAAAAGCAGTAAAATTATTAGCCCATCAGTACTTTTAGTCCTCAGAAGTGATACTGCTACACTAGTATACCAGATTGATTCTGGCAATATCAGAGAGTGTTTTATTTAATAGTTAAATATATATAAAATTAGTCCTTATCTGCATATTTCCATGCATGGACCATGGACCAGAAACATAATTGGGCTAATTGTGGAGGAAAAAAGCACAACTTGTAATGACACAACCTCTCCCACTGGGGCCACTATAAAGGCACATAAAAATCATCAGCTGTGCTAAAGGGAAGACGAAGCCTGGAAATGGATCTGTTCTTTAAGTCCCTCTGTGCCTCTCTCCCTACTCTTGCTTATCTATGCAAGGTAAATTAGTCTCTCTATCATCCATGATGACGAAAAGTTGGAATCTCAGTGGGAAGCACACACTTTTTTATATACCTCTTTCAGTTCTACATTTTCAGAACTCCCTTACACACCTAATCCTACAACCATTAGTAAGGCAATAAAATGACATAAAATGAGCAAAGAGCAATAAAGCGATCATATTCCAGCCTGTTTATTTAGTTGTGGTCCTTAATGACAGAGACCTTCGTACCCAGTGATACCTGGAGCTGCTGCTAATTCTCCTCTGTCTCAAATCCCTGGTTATCATTACTCTCAGACTTCTGCCTCATGTTTTAAAGCCCACTTCACACAAACCATGGAAAATAAAAACCTCAGAGAAAGAAAGATTAGTTTTACAAAAAAAAAAAAAAAAAAAAGGCTTTGCAAATTCAGCCCAAATCCATTTTATTTTAGAGAGATACTGAAAGAGTTGAGTTAGCGTGGTCAGAAGGATGGAAGAAGTGGACTGCCTCATCAGATGGGTACAGGCTGCACTTCTGCTGCCCGTACCCTGACACGGCTGGATGTGAGTTACATGCAATTCAAAATTTGCATAGCTGCACTGAGGTTGAGTTAAATTCTGTTAATCTGCACCTTAGCCTTTGAATGCATTGTCCAAATTAGGTACCTAAAATGGCTGAAACACCAACAGAGCTCAGTGGTTATTGTTTAATGCTAGATTGTAGATATATCTTTGGTGGTAAGAAAGGTATTTAAAATCTAACCATGTACTTCTGAATCTGATGGTAAATCAGACTTTCCTCACCATACTTGACAAGCAGACAAATTTAAGCTGTACTAACCATAGCATGTTGCTAATATTTTTACAACCACTTCTATGTTGATCTAAACTCTGTTCCTTTGAAATATCACATCTCATCAATTTAAAGAGCTATAGTTATCAGTTAACTGTTTAAGTAGATTTTCCTCTATCTTCACCATTTATATTATTCTCTAAGAATGATAATTCCCATAAGGGGACACTCTGATAATCTACACTGACTTCTGAATGATACAGATAGAGTTACTTCTAATGGGGACCAAGAACATGTGCTTGTCCTTCAGAAGAACCCATTTTTATTTATAAATGGCCAATAACAATCTATGAAAAAAAAAAAATCTAGGGACCGATCACCGCCCAGTGCTTCGTCACAGTGACAATTACAGTCACAGTCACAGCCAAAATACATTAACTTACTTCCAGGCTGCATATTTCTAGTTTCACCTTTTGAACATCCCTGGTTGGCTGGTTGTTCTTTTCTTAATTGGCTTTATGTTGTGTAAGATGTCTACATAATTTCTTTAGACTAGTATTGAAATTAGATTAATTATTCAATGGAAACATTTTTCAGGATCAAAAAATCATAATATTTCTGAACCTGGAAGAGGCCACTGTTGGATTTCTTGTTACATTGCATTTTGTACGGCAGTTTGAACAGGATTGGTCTTTGAATTCCTGACTTCTTAGTCTGAACGTAAGACCTGGAATTTTCTTTCAAATAATTGGGGGGAGGAGGGGGGGAGAGTGGTGTGTGTAAATCTGCATTTTCCCTGCTATACAACACATCTATTGCTTTCCTTGTGCTTCTCTTGCTCTCTCCATCTCTAGACTTTTCCAGAGACATTCCCTCTTTTGAGTAGACTTGTCAGGGAGATTATCTTTATTACAGACTTCAGCAGTGGTTTGTTCCTCTTCTGTGAGTTCTGGGAATCTGTCCTCTTTCAAACTGGGATGAGGTGCACAAATGTGGAAGCCCAGCCATAAACTACCAACTGCTCAGAACTAAATAAATTACGTGACATGTGATGTGTTGCATTAATAGTGTAAGCAAAACATGCAAAAGGTTGGATTTGCACAAGCAAGTGCATGTGGTATACAGGAAACACATACAGCTTGGCAACATTCTTCAAATAGCGTGCTCTAAATAGAAAAGTTGGTCAAAAACTACTCTAAAGAAAAAAAATCCGCTTTTTCATTTGAATTTTCAAGTGTCCAAACAGTCTCTATTGTGCAAAAAAATGACTTGCTGAAATAAAAACACCATAAAAAAGAGCTATGTGTTGAATTATTTCATTGAGCCAGGATACAGAGTAAAGCACTGTGTATAAATCACATAATTTTGCTTAAAAGCAAGAGAGAACAAAACATGGACAGAAAGAAGAAAAAAAAAAGAAGAAAATAATGGGAGAAAACCAAAACAAAACAGTGCCCCTTTCAGGATGATTGAATTTTGTTTAATCCATAGTTTACTGTATGCTACATAATTTTACACTCTTGACAAAAGTGTCAGGCAATTGGAGGAGGGTTGGAAAAACATGCAGTTTTTTGTCAACTTTATGTCTCCCTAAATTCAGAAGACTTTTCTGAATAAATAAACTAAAAATAAATCAGGAAACAGCGTCAATAATGGAGTCTGAATTATCCAGCAATAAAAAATTGAAAAAAAATTGAATATATTTAAATAGAACTTTCATAACATAAATAGTGGCAGTGAGATTTAACTGGCAATGGAAAAAAAAGTGATTTGTAGCTGACTTACACCATGACCTTTTAAAAAAATAATTACACTGCCTATGTATACTGGGGCTTGTTTACTTACATATTTAAACTATTGTAAGAACTCATAGTTAAAATGTAGCCAACATGTACTTTACCTAATCTTAATAGCAAAAGCTGGCACTGATGTCTTGGGTATGCAAATATATTCACATTAATAGTTACAATTTCAGGTTCCAGAATGAAAATCAATGTCAATTTACCTGGATATTGTAAATAAATTAACAAAATATACAGAAAAAAATAATGTCTACAAGTTATTGTTACAATTTTATTTTCATCACATATATGTAGTGTGCTTTGGCATATAGATGGATAGAGACAAAGTTATGCAGTTTGGTTTAGGGACCATTTTATGAGAGAGTCATGTTTAAATACAATACAAATATCTTTAAGGAAATGTGCTGATAAGTTTAAAAGTTGTAAAATATGCATTTATATAACAGATTTAAGCCTGGATTTTCTAAGATGAAAACTTCCATAATTCTGTAAACATTCACCATATGCACTCTTCGGTCATTAGAGTAGTATCATCAGAGATACCTGATGGGAATGACAACTACTAGGCTAAGTCAAAAATGTGGTCAATATATACATTTTTTCTGAAAAAGCATCCCCAAAATAATGGCACTGAAAAATGAAAGAAAAAAGAGGGAGTAAGCTGGTTCTCAAAATGAACAAAATTTAAGTTAATCTAAATATGAAAAATTCTTAACCAAATTTTAAAAAATCCTTTAAAAATTTAACAAATTTAAAAAACTTCTATCTAACTCTAATAATGCAACACTGAACCCAGATTCATATTATATCAATTTCTGCAATTCTTTACCTCTTCTCAGACAAATAACAGATTAAGTCCAGAGTTGGATCACAGCACAGTCCACCTGCTCAGCTAGCCGACAAGATTAATCTTTTTTTCTCTTTGGGAATCTGTGACCAGTGAGGAGCAGAATGATCAACCAGCTTTTTTACAACCTCTGGATGAAATTAATCATGTCTCACCTTACAAGTCATTCAAGCCCCTGAAATTTTTCATTCTGTTACCCTTTCATGTCAGTCCTCTTGTTCCTTATCCTTTTCAATCTTATTACGCTTTTATTTTCCCGTGTTAATGAACATAGACTTTTACCACTCATTCTGACAAGTTCATCAGTGAAACCACTGCTCATTGGAGGTATCCAAAAGCAAATGATATTAATTTTGCCAGAAGTGTTAGTAAATTGTTGCTTTATAAAGCGACAACACTTGATTTTCCAACATATCTGCATTAAGGTAAACAAATATGATCACACAATAAACTTCCAATATTTAACTGAATGTAGTCATAAAGTATACCACTCAGTAACCATATCCACACAGAAAAAGTGCTTTTGCAGCACTACATCTGAAACAATAGCAACATGTACTATCCCCCAGATAGCACTAGAGGACAAAGGACACAATCCCCCTTCAAACAAGCCTACGAGGAAAGCTATCTAACACTCCTAGTAATATGTAGAACTAGAAAAGACATTTGAGGCTAGAAATAGTATTAAATCTAGAAATATTATAGATTCAGGTTAAGGCTTGATGGCAAGTCTAATAAAAGGTAATAAAATATTAATCAGACCAAGAAAATAAATTTTTCAGTTGTTTTATGCCATAAAAGTGCAACTCTGCAATTGTTTTTGCCATAAAAATATTTATTAATGTTTCTATAGGCTGCCATTGATTTTAGTTTAAACATTCCATTAATTATTGGAAGACATGATAGAGAAAACATTGTGCAAAGCAGTAGCTAGTCTCCAGGAAATGAAATAAAATTATATGATTAGGTGAGATGATGAGACGAGATGACCTGAGATGAAACAAAAAGAAACAAGAAACAGTGAGACATGCCAGGCTAACTATGACCTTTTCATAGAGAACATTCTGTCTTCACTGGTTCTGAACACTGAAGAAGGTGGTGAGAAAAGAGGTCTTACACCTGCCTACAACTTGTCTTCCCAAGAAAGCATCAGTGGACAAACTGAAATGAGAAGCACACACAAAGTACAGACGACCAGCAGAAGATCAAGAACCCCCATAAAGAGGAGCTGCAGAGATTTTTCAAAAGTATTCTGACACCTTAAGATGCAAATACACACTATGAGAGAACCCATGGCTCTTGATAATAGCTGGCCTCATCCTATTGGAAACCAGCATGGTGAAAAACATGATTCTCAACTGGAAGAGCAGAAGGACAAGTTTGATCTCCTTCAGAAGAGGCTGAATAAGAGGAGGTACCTTGTACAGAGACTTCTCCAAACCAAGCAGGATTCCATCTTACATACACACACATAGCCATGCTATTCACTGTACCACCATTCTCCAAAGAAAAGAGAAACAGCAACTATTTCTGATGGTTTTGATTCTCTTGTTCCTTTTTGCTGGTAGACAAGATGGTGAGTTTGCAGACAATGTGTAGGATAGGCAGGCTTCATTTCACTAGATGTCTACTTGCATGTTTTGATGCATGAACCCCTTTGAAAATCTCACCTCAGTCCTCAGTATTCCCTAGAGAAGTGTGATGACAGGAGTTTGCACCTTCTAGACCTTTTTTTCTGTTGAGCTCATTAGTTGTCAACTAACTGTAAATGGTTAGGGCAATCATAACTGCCAGCAGTTATATCGCTTACAGTTTAGTTCCAGGTGAACATGAAACAGATTTCAAAATCTTGGAAAGTATAAACATCAACTGATTAACCTGAAAATATCTTTTTTTGTAGTAGAGATATTCTGATAAAAGAGTTTGGATTTCTCGTGGGGGTTTGTTTGTTTGTTTCAATGTAGTAATAATAATAATAATAATAATAATAATAATAATAATAATAATAATAATAATAATAATAATAATAATAATATGCATGGACAGGAATTTCATGCAACTAAAAAGTCTAAAATACATGATAAATTTTAATTTGAATGACCCTAAAGTAATTGAAATAACAAAAATAATTATTAACTACATCAATTTTTCCCCAAACTGGTTTCCATGTATCTGATCTACGTGTGATTGTATCACCTACTTTCTGCTGTACTAAGACAACACAGCCAGTAGCAATTGAGAAAACACATTAGACATAGCAGTTAGTTTGCCATGAAATTCTAGATGAGTTAATGACAGATAATGGCCTACAATTCATGTGTGACTTATTTTGGCAAATCTCACTGATACAGCAATTCAATCACACTGCATCAAGGCTGCACTAAGTATAATCAAATGGACTTGCAGAAAAATCAGCAAAAATTACAAAACACTTAAAAGAAAAGAAAGTGACAAGCTTAGAAGTCCCATGAACTCAGTGGATTTCAACTGTTTTAACACGTTTTATCAGGATTTCCAGCACAGAGTTTGTGGAGAAAATAACAAAAGTGTCAGCTCTCATTAATACCCTGTTCCTTACCCAAAGTTATTGAAATAGTTACTAAAACCTGTCCAGTATCACTGTGATGGCTGCCATCTTGACTGACACTAAAGTGAGGTGTAAAGCGTATCTTTACAAGCTCTCTTCTATGTTTTTAAGTGGGTTACCAGGTCCACATCCAATACTCAAGATTTGGATGCACACTAGATGTACCCTGTGGCAGTAGGTCCACAGCAACAACAAACTTTGCAGCCTCATGAATCAACCACTTTCAAGAAGCCCAGATGAATATACTGAAAAACAGAAGTCACAGGACTATCTAGAGAGGTCTACGTGTGACTTCGTTAACAATTTCCTTTCCTTATAAAAGTTAACCTTAAACCTAATCCTAGCCCTACCCTTTGTTTTCTGTCTATTAAACAATTATTAATCCAGGCAAATTCCTTGCATCTTAGCCCATGATAGCTTTTTGAGGAAATTTGCCAAAGGCTTTTTAGAAAATTAACTATACTTAACAATGTCTAAAATCATAATCAGAAAGCACTTTGAAGCTCCTAAGCCTGACATACCCCAGCTTTACTACATACTGTACTGGGAGGAGATCTGGAAGGGCACCAGCCCCCTTGCTTCCCGCTCACTGGCCTCATCAGCAGGAGAGGAGCTGTGGCATTTGCTTGCTCTCTCAAGACAGGACAATCAGGTACCAGGACACAGAGAACACATCACACCAGGAGGTCCACTGAGGCACGCCTATGTCAATAGCATAGCCTTTTCCCCATACCTAGCAACTCCTTGAAAGAAATACAAGCTTACACAGTGTGCACTCCCACTGCAAAAATTCTTTCTATTAGAGATTTAAACATTTATTTTTTTGCATTGAGCTCACACTGGACTTTGCAGATTTCATCTGCAGCCCTTTGTAGAAAAACAAACAAACAAACAAATAAATAGATTGATTAATTTGCATGGCATTTGCCATTTTCTGTGACCTTCCAGTCCTTTGATACAAGGATACAGGGTGATGAAACAGACACAGACTAGCGAGACAAATTAGTAAATATGAATCTTTCTGTACCAATATAGTTGAAACAATATCTTCATATACCTTCCTACTTGTGATCAGCATGAAAGTAACACCTGTTTTACCAGTACCATGTGCAAGAACCTCATGTGGAAAAGTTGAACAAGTGAGACAGAAAACATTTAAGGTAGAGCAAGAAGAATCCTGGTTTCCCACCTCCTGCTGCCCTGAAGATGGCTCCCACACCACCTTGGGAAACCACCTCCCTGCCTGTCACCCCAAATGCAGCCCAGCCACCTCAGACCCTCAATGGCAGCTCATTCTCTGAAGCTGCCACCAAACAGACCAGTGATAATGGACTCACCTAAAACTGAAAAATCCACTCTGTGATCAAAAAGCCATTGAAGTTCACAAATAATAGATGCTGGGGCACAGTCGGTGGAAAAGTATTATTAACAAATTATTAACAAATATCTGCATTCATTTGTGCTGGAAGGTCCATTCTGTATATGACACGTTACTAATTTTTTGTGGTTTAGGGTGGTTTGGGAAATACTAGAACAAAATGAAGTATAAATATACATACAAAAAGCCAAACAGATACTAGAGAACTTGAAATATCTTTTGCTATGGGAATTCTAAATAAAAATTCAGGAAACATATAATCAAACAAAAAAGACATTGGAGTAAGATTTGTCTTAAGAGATCTTTTGAGGTTCCTTCCAATCCCTAACATTCTGTGATTCTGTGATCTGGCAAAACTAGCCTGTTTCCACAACAACATATAGCCTGAAGCGTAAACTTTATCATTATTTAGTTTCCTCAACTATCTTTATTCACCTAATAGCAATACAAATCTGTGTAACTGTGTAGATAGAAAGATCTCCTGTGTAATCCTCTTGCCTTTTAATTAATGCTTTTAATTAATGCTTTTAATTAATAAGCAGCAGACACAATAATTATCTAAAGCTGAATTACTGGTTTTACCTGTCCATTCTCTTCAACAAAAATAAACAGGAACAATAGAAATGCCTTTGCCCTTCTGCTACTGTTTCAGTGGAAATCTAGAAATTTAGGGCTTATTAGACTCACTTTTTTGTAAATTACATAGAGCTTGACATAATGTTGTTAATTCACATACATAAAGATGGGCCCTCCACAGAAATGTTGGCTTTGGTAGCAATGGCCACTCCTGGGCAGGAAGAATATACTTTATCTAAGTAAAGAGACAAAAACAGGTCAAAGTAGCTTATTAGCAACAGCTCCTGTATGAAAAGCATGCATCAAAATGTAACACCAACACACCATTTCTTCCAAGACCAGACATTTTCATCAAAAGAAAAATTATCTGTGAGAGTATGTGTAACAGTGCCCTCTATTGAGGATGTGCCCAAACAATACACTTTCATTATATGGGTAAAGAGATTTTGTGTCACGGCTGATAAGTAATATGGACAATTTTAAAAACTGAATTATTTCAGCACCAGCAGTGAAGAAGTTAGGTGTTTTGAGATTATAACTATTTTATGCAATTGGTTTATCCTCATTTTTAAATGCAAACTTGCATGAAGAAAGAGACAGTAGCCTTGACTAGGTGAAGATTTATGAGTGCTATAGACAGCATAGCTACTTTTATGGCTGAGAATGTAATAGATCCTAAGCAAACACTGATAAGTCCTCTGTTCTTCTGAGAAGTATCCACCCACCAAGTGTCCTGACATTGGAAAGCCCCACAGTTTTGATAAGAATAAAGACAAGCTAACTGTAGAAAACAACTTCATTTCTTAAGTCAGTTGAAAACATTCATCGAATGTTTTGCAGGCAAGACCTGTGTCTTCCTCTGTTACTGGACAATGACCACTGCATTTTCAATCTTATTGAAATCTGTGTGTATATATACATATATATACACACATATATATATCTGTAAAATTTATATATACACATAAAATACATGTCTAAATATACATACATATATGTGTATATACATACATATAAAAATTAAGTTAAAATGTTAGAGAGACTTGCTATTGAACCAAGAAGTAAAAATCTATTTTCAAAATCTTGAATTGTCAAACACAACTAAAGGTACTTCATAATAAAAATACTTTATATGAAACTGGAGTAGTTGAGGCCTCAAAATACTATTCTGGTCTAGTATATTATCTACTATCTGGGGTGAAACCAAGAGTAACTTTACTGGGAGTGTCATGCTCCTTCATCAGTACCTCCCAGTGATCATATATGGCCCATCTCTCAAGGTACCATGCCATCCCTTCCAGGCTCTGCAGTGCCACCTAAACTATAGCAGTGTTCTCGTAAAGGCAGGAAGACTTAGTAAAGTTACCAGAGATGTTTGTATCTATGGTATTTATACTGCATAAGAATAAGAAAGTTAATATAATGAAGATACTATACTAGTCAACTTTTCCATCTCTTAGGACAATCATTCTTCTCACTCATATTAAATATGCCTCATCATTCTCTTCCTCTAACTGTGGTGACTAATTAACTTCACAGTTTTTAAGAAAGGAACTTGGCAAGCCCATTTGGATGTTTAACAAATAACCAGCTGTCCCCAGAGGACTTAAAGAAGTCACTTCCAGCCAAGTTCCTTTGGGCCAGGTATAAACATCAAACAGAAAAACACCTCAGCAGGTGGCAGCAAGAAGTGTGGGGGAACAGGACTGGTAAAATGCCATCAGCGAATAAAATAAATCTTCCTTTTACATTATTTTGCAATATTTAGTCAATTTATTATAGAGACTGTGATGGTTACAATGGACTTTGTAGGTCTTGATTATATTGTATGGCTCATCAAAGTTATGCTTTAGTCTTCTATAATACATTTACTTAACACCTCCAAACATCGAGTCATCAGCTTTCCCAAAATGGAGGCACCAGTACTTTCAAAGGAGGACAAACCAATTAATTTTACACACATACACACATACACACACACATATACACGTTCACACAAAAAGAGTGTGGTATGTTGTAAACAACAATAAAAAATTACAATACTTTCAAAAAATTAAAAGTTCTCCCTTTTTGCAAATTGTCACCCTGGCAAACATGCAGCTCGAGTGAACTTTTTTTTCAAAATCTAACCCAGTTTTGACAGAAAACTCCACATATGGAAAACAAAGCCAATTTGATTTATTTTAACAAATACAGAAATGAAGGGGCTGTAAAGTCAGGTCTGCAGTAGAAATATTAACTTTACTGATAATACTTTAGCAAGCACTAAAGATCCTAGAGCAAAGGCTATCTTTTTGTTACGGCAGAAAATGACATTCAACCTCATGAGGCCAACAAGCATCACTGTAATATATGAAAAACGTAGTAATTGTTCCGATCAGTTTGGGATCTTCTCTGAACCTCAAATGTAGGTTAAGTTAGAAGTTAGCAAATTAAATTACTGGCTTTTAAACTTTACCATCATACATATTTTGCATAGTGCCATAGATACTTCTAAGTTAAGGCAGCTGCAAAGGAGTGAAACAATAGTGTAAGATGTCACCGTTTGCTTGTACAAGAGAAGTAAGAGCTCTGTACAGTCACCTTATTCTAAGCATTTCTCACTGGTGAAGTAATTGGTAGCTGAAAGTGCTAGGATGAGGATTTGGTTATTTCGTGCCAAATTGATAACTTTGGTAGAGTGAAAAAAATTATCCAAGGTAGTTGTAAAAGATACTGCATGGGAAATTAGTGGAAGAAACACAGAAATTTAAAAGCAAACAAACAAACATAAAAATCACATTTCTGCAGAAAACCTTATCAAATTGACAAAACCTGACCAATTTGTTACAGACCTTGTTGTAAGTTCAAAGTCAATAAGATTTGACTGCTATGGACATTTTTTTTCAGGTACTAAAAGCAAGAACATTAAAGAGTTGAAAATACTGTCCTGTCTGGGGGTTGAGCCCAGGCTTGTTACACTTGCTACAACGCTCCGCATTTCCCAGGGCGCAGCACAATCCCTCGTGTGCCACCACAGCCGCTGCTCGTCACTTTCTCCCCGAGCGTTTGTAAAAGAGTTAAAGAAAGCTTTACTGAAATTAACTCCTTATTAATCAAAGGAAAATCAATTGTCTCTCTTTCTCTCTCTTACGGCGTCATGAGCAAAGAGGGGACAGTTATTTGGAAACTGGAGAGCCCTGGCAGCACCCCTGAATTTTTTAGCTCAGTACATCTCTGTCGGTGTTGCAGCACGATTGCATTGAGCTGACTTCATTCTTCTGTTCACAAAGGAGTACTTCATGTGTCTTAAATCAGTCACAACTTGCCCTAGTGATTCTAAAGGAAAAAGTAAGAAAAATAAATATCCTATTATTCTAGATTAAACAAACAAACAAACAAACCCGTCACAGAACACACAGATTTCTTTGAGTACTACTTATTTTTCTTCTCCATTCCAATATCTCATTGTACTCTAACAGCAATGTTGCATAATAAATAAAATAAAAATAAATCCACTCTAATAAAATCTATTTATTATTCCTATTTATTCTATTTATTTATTAGCTGTGTTACATTGACAAAAAAAATGGTTTGCTTTCTTTGGCCTGTGGGATCACACCATTACAGATTCTTCAACACAAAGTTCAAGAAAACACAGGATTAATATTTTTTTCTGGTTTTATCAAGTTTTTATAGTGTCTAGGTTTTCCATCTCAACTGTTCTTGTTCAAACTAAATCTAGTTCAGGAAAAAAATCCCCACCTTATTTCCCTGAGAACCTAGTTATTTTATCTACTTCAACAACCAAGCTACTCTACCTTGTCATTTCAATTTTCACATATTTTCTCTTTGTGTATTAGCTCTATGATTCAATGAAATCTCATCTCTTCAGCCCACTGCCATAAACTACTGTCCGGAACAAAGCTCTCTCTCAAATTCAATCTC
This sequence comes from Columba livia, assembly GCF_036013475.1. Taxonomy (NCBI): domain Eukaryota; kingdom Metazoa; phylum Chordata; class Aves; order Columbiformes; family Columbidae; genus Columba; species Columba livia. The sequence continues at coordinate 130,003,889 of NC_088603.1, read as the reverse complement.
AAACAAAATGAAAAAGAGAAAATCACAAATGAGAAAGTAGACCACAACCAATCCTATGGGTCCCATTCTCGCAAAGTCTGAAAGTTATTTTGCTTCATCAAGTAAACCTGAACTACGGGAAGGTGCTATCACCTCTCATGTTGCTGAATGAGAATGTGATAATAAAAACAAGACCTCATTCCAGGGACATTGGGGTGTCAATGTTAATCACTGATTTGGCTGAAATGCACTTCTTGATCTGAAAAGTGATTTCCAGATGAAATACAAACAGCTGAAATGTTATTGTTTAAATAAATGGGGATGCAGACTGTCACACATCTGGTGGAATCTCTGTTGCTAAACTATGATTACTATAAATAGTAATTATTTACTCTAACAGTAACGCCTAGAAATCCTTTGTGCTCATCTGAGTTTTCTCTCAGACATTTAACAGCCCTAGTAACCAGGAAGGGAAGAAAAACCTTTATATTTATGTCATCTGTACCTCTGCACAAAACACTGAGCTGCAGAGGATCTCACAGTTTAAAGAACTTTTAGACAGGGGCAAATTTATTTTTATTTCCAAATTTAGTACATTTGTTGTACTTTTTTATACTGCCTTTTGAAAGTTTTGTAATTACTGTCTTCAACTCTCTGAATGCATTTTTTTTTTCTTCATGTGTCTTCAATAGCTTTGTAGAGAGCTCACTTGCCAAAGCCTCCCAAAGAAAGCTCTAATAGTTGTAACACATAGGACTGACTGGATTAAGAAGCTTTTCATTCAAACAAAATCTGGCAAACACCACAAATAAGGCATTTATGTAGGAAACCTTTATAAATGCTGGAATGAGCCACTATATGTGAACCTGCAAGTTAAAAGGGCTGAGCAAAGAATCTATTGAGGTTCTCTACAGTTAGAAAATACTTTGTCACATAATGGTGACTGTAAGTAATTTTTGCAATCAAGAACAAGCAATTGTCTGTATCCATACTGTGCCATTGTTGAGGTACAAGCTAGACAAGCTCATACAAATGCTTCAATGGAACTACATGCATGTGTTTTAATTTAAATTATGGAATTCGATTTTCCTTCTATCACAGTGATTTTAAATTGCCGTAACTCAATTAATTGAAGTTGGGTCAGCAGAGCAATCGGCAAGTGTGTACAGAATTGGGGTAAATATTCCTACATGCCACACAATAGCAGTTACGTACTAATCATAGCACATTGATGCCAATGTTCCTGGAGTCTCCGTGACTACAAAACCAGTTTCATTTTGTTGAAAAGCTGTATTTAGAATTCTTTATTCACCTGAAAATAGGAAATTTGAAGCTATTTTTTTACTTCTCCAGCTGAGATTTTAAAAAGTTAGTTGCAGTGAAAAACTGTTAGCTTTTCTCCATGACTTTTCAGAGTCGTATCTCTTTCTTATCAGGTTTACCCTGATGTGATTCTGTAAGTGTGCATAAGATTTATTGTGAGACATTAATGAACTTGACAATCTGCAATATATTAAAAGTAACTCTCTACAGTTCATATGTATATGTACCTTGTAGTACATACACATTTCTCCTTCAACTTTCCCATTGCCATATTGTAACATAAATCTATTGCTACTACTTTATCTGGAAAATGCTCATTTTTCATGTGTCAACGTTTTGTTTTCTTCTAAGCAGAGGAATCCTTCCTTCCTGGACTCCTGCAAGGCTCAGTTCGGAGCCCTCTGTTCTCTTCTTGTCTGGGTCACCACCTTCCTACTTTCTAAGCATTGAATTTGAGGTCAACAGTCACCTATAATCTTAACCACCACACCAGTTTCAGTGACACTTATCTATAGACACTTCAACACTTGTTGACGTATCTCCTTCTCCTTTGTCTCTGCTGTTTAAGTAAGTTTTAGGCTTACAATACCAAAGCCCAAGATTTGCCCAAACAAAGCATCTTTCATTATTTACCCCTTCTTTCTGCTCATTCTCAACTGCTTCCATATTTCATACTTGCAGCATCCATCTAGTTCTTATCCTTCTGCATATCATCTGCTTGCAAACTGCTTGCTGATTCCCGAAACATTCTCTGTATATAAAAATTTCCTTGGCATACAGCCAGAGTGTGCTTTCCCCGCCCCACCCCCCCAAAAAAAAACCAGCTTACTCAGAATCCCAGTCCTAGCAATGGAAAGTTTTGCAGAATTTGTCTGTTTTCAAAGATACCTCCACCTAGAAGTCCAACCCTGTTCAGCAGTTGCTATGACTGATGTCTGAACTGTCCTGGCCATACTGACTCCAGGTGCTGGAGGCCAGTCACTTCATTTCACTGCTTCCAAACACAAGATGGGAGAGCAGAGCCTTTGGAAATGTGCCCTACACACATCTTCACCGAATTCCTCATCTTAACTTTCATCTGTTTTCAATTCAGCTACATGTCCTCTGCCCTAAAGCAAGCTCTCTGGCCCTACAGATGTACAGACTGTAATCCATCCTCTAACACACAGAATGATGCTCCTGTTCCTCACCCAATAATAAGTTACAGAAAAAAAATAAAAAAAAATTCCTCCAGCAATAACCCTCTGTGTCACCAAAGTATTTGACTGGAAGAAATCTATAGCAATGCAAGAAGAACATGGTATGACACATTTTTTCATGCTGCAAATGCCCACTAACCAGGTACATCTAATATATGGCTAGCTGTTCTTCTTGTTTCTTTAGCAAAAGCTTGAGTACTCAAAAGACAAAACCAAACCAAACCAAAACAAACTAGCTACATAAACTCCCAAACACACACACAAACCCAGGCATATATGATCTGCCTTTGTTCATAAAAAATTACCTTTGCACACTATTCTTGTCTATTAGTACTCAAGTCTATAAATAACTTGCACACATTCATGTTCATTCAGCTAGGGCAAAGTAACTGATGGAAGTGGAAAGCTGTACTAAAAATAGGAGAAAAATATATAACAGGAAAAAAAAAATGAAAACCAAAAACCAACAAGTTTGACCTTCATAGAGGTTACACAATTTACAATTTTGCTTAAATAAAAATGTACATAGTTGTTCTTCTTTAGAGAAACACAGAAAGTTTGAAATTAGCTGTTTGGACATAGGTATCAACACAGACAGAACAGGCACCAAGACTCAATCAAAAGACATCAATAGGCATCAAGAAATTACTCAGGGGATTCAAAAGGTGTGGGATTCTTTCCTTCATTACAACCAACTCAGTTTCTTGACACAGATTACTAAACCTTTATTTTTTATTTAAGCAACAGTCTACAGTAAGGTTCTTACGTGTGGGATATCATTCTAAGGTGTTTAATTGAAGTTCCTAGAAGTTGAAAAGTGTGTTGGTCAAGATATAGACTAGTCAATTATTTATTACAATGTTATTTTAAATTTTACATTGTAATTTTAGATATGATTTTAAGGATTTTTAAAAAAATAACAATAACACCAAACCATTGATATATTTATTGGGTTTGGGTTTATTTTAATGGAGATTATTTAAAAAAAAAAAAAAACAAAAAAACCCAATTTGAATAAGCAAAGAGCTTCCTTAATTTAAAACTCCTAAACACTGACTGAATGTTGGAAATAAATATTGTAAAAAGTAAGAATTTTTTAATAGAGCAGCTGTTAAAGGCTTTTTTTTTTCTTACAACTATGTGTAGTACAGTTGCATCTGCATTGGTATTGCTGCACATTTTACTACATGAAAAAGTAGGTGTCACTGTACTTACAAGCATAGCAAATCTTCACACATTCATTACATGTTGCACTCACTATTTTCTAACTCAAATAATGCCTATCTTCAGTTTTTTCTCTAGGTCGTCATCAACTCCATCCCATTTATTTTGTTTGCTGTAATTCCCACAGGGTTACTACAAGGAATTTCGAAGATTCAGTATCATTAAAGGTTGTCAACTATGCATAGAAGTAAGTGGCCCTTTCTCACATTATAATCTGCTCAAGGAACTTCCAGCACTCACTGGAAGTTTGATATAAAAGTCAACAATATTCCTCTGTGTTGTATGGTGTCTTTTCTCTCAGAAACTCAATACCTTTTGCTTCAAAGTTCAACTGTGCTTAAGTATGGGGCCTGTCTGTAAATCAATTTCTATGTCTATTCACATTGACCATCCACCTTCTAATGGGTGACTGTACAGAATTTTTAGGAATGCATTTAATGTGGTGCATTAAATTTCCACAAAAACAATGTAGCAGACAAAAGAAAGAAGAAATGTAGCAGTGGTACAACACATCGTGTATCATCGGTAAGTGTCTGATGGACCGCAGTTTCAGAACCGCTGCTCTGGTCAACACTGGTATTCATAGACTAGCAGATATATTTAGTGTTGTAAACATCCCCTTTGGTTGGAAAAATCAAATTAAAGACACTGTTTAATATTACGTGGCTGGTTTGTTTTCTTTTTCTTTTATTCTTTCTTAAATTACAAGGCTAATGAGGCATACAAAATGATTCTAAATTAATTTAGGAAAGGATGTAAGGCTTGGTTTATGGGAAGGTTATTGATTTTCAACAGGAATCTAACTATGTCACGTACTAATAACTACATTAAATGTTTTGTATCAGGGCAAGAAGCCAGGCAAGTTGCAGACTCATATGATTCACAGATTTACTCCCAGCCATAGAAAATATACATTCATCCAACTGCTGTAGCTAAAGCTTGAGATACATTACAAGTAGTTCCCAATGTTCCCAGCTGGAAGATATCCTTGTACATACACAAGCTCCTCTTGAAGTTCTAATATAACTACACCAAGTCTGGGGTCAGCGTCATCTCAAATAGCCAACACTGGGGTTGACATAAAATGTGTTAGAATTTTGAATTTGCTGATATTAGGATCAGGACAGAGAAAGAGGAAAAAGGTAAGGATGTTTGTGTTCTTTGGAACACCAAATTCAAACTGTATATGGAAAGTACCTCAGCTGAAAGAAAGGGATTCATGCAAACTGCAGCCACTAACAAGCCACAGATTTTTCTTGATATCTGAAAAAAATATATTTTGACTTATCAAGGTTTACAGGACATGTTGAATTCTTTCTCTAGCTAAGAGCAACGGACCATCTTTAATCTTCCATGATCACAAGCTGCACTTGTGGTGGGCAGAAGTATCCTTTGCAGAGAAGTGCACCACAAAATCCATTTTCAAGATTTCTAAACCATTAATGAGTTGATGCTAGAACTCCCTGAAGTTTCTGCTTCCAGTTGTACTGGTCTGAGGTAGAAAAGAGCTTTTAAACTGAAAAATAGAAATCTATTATTTTGACCACCTAAAATTACTAGACAAGGCAGACAAATAAGCTGTTTTCATAGTGACTTTCTAGAGCACATTGTCTTTCTGGGTTTGATAATGTGTTTAGTTCTAAAAAGCAGCTTCCTTACAACTGCTTAACTGTATTACTTTGCCCAGCTAATGAAATACTTCTGTATCAGGAGACTTGTTCCTTCATGACTTTCCATATACAGCTGAGGTTTAACCTTGTTGACTTGAATTGCTCTACAATGCTGCTTTTTGTCCTCTTATGAAAAGCAAGAGATCAGCCTTAAAAATTCAAGGCTACTAAATGCAAAAGGACACCACAAAGGGTTAAAAAGTTTGCTACGATCTTGCAGATATGTTCTACAGGCCGTTTGAAGCTGTTCTCATTTTCTACCTGCCAAGGTTTTGGCAATTTGTACATGTATCTTAAGTTCAGAATGCTCATTTACACTCTCTGGTACCAAAGAAACTTGGGAATGAACATTGAGAGTGTTTTTCATTTTCTATTCTCTTTCAGCTTCAAATACATCTTGGGAAATAAATTACTTGACCTATTGAATTAAAACAAGATAAAAACTCCACTATTAAATTCTGTACTAACAGAATTCATGGTAAAATTTCTTTTAAATTTTGAAACCTGTTCTCAGCCAGAGCCTGCAAACTACTTCACATTTTTTGCCCTTGAAAAGTAAGCCTATTAATTGAAAGTTTCCCAGTTTTGCTCCATTATTTAAAAAATCTCTCTAAACTTGCTATTGGAAAGATTACTATAGTGGAGTTACTTGTTCTCCTATTTTCCACTAATCAACATGATGTTAAAAATGAGAAATGAGTTTGCTTCAGTCAATTTTCGAGCAGGAAACTACTTCTACCATTATATATCCACCAGTCAGCTTACACTTTTTGGCAAGAAAAGAAATGACTGATTTTGTTGACAGAACAATTTGTTGAGATCTGGCTGCAATACTCTAAAACTTCAGCCTCAGCTCTCCTCTGAACTGACCGTTCCTTCCAATGGGGACAGCAGGGGTGGGCACAAACCCAGACCTTAGCCATGGAAGTTCAACATCCACTAGATCAATGCAAGCATCCTTGTATTCCACAATTTAAGCAACTATCTCAACTGCAGATAAATATATGTATTAATCCTGGCACCTGTGTTATGAGTTGGGAGGTGAGGTGCACAAGTAAGTGGCACTAATGCCTTGGGCTGCCTCGGTTGTTTCATTTGAACCTGAAAATGGAAGTGAAAAGAATCAGTCTGCATCAGGGAACTTGGACTGTTTCTGCTCTACTCTTACTTATCTGCAAATAAAAGCATCTGAATGAAGCCTGAAAAATTTGGCTGAGGAGATGGACCCCAAATAAACTTAAAAGCCCAAATCAGACTTGTGTTCTGTGAAATACAGAATGCACCTACATTTTAAAATGTAGAATGGATTATAAGTTCCTGGGGGCTGGGGCTCTGGTTTGTCCCATTTTTGTTTTACTCTCAATGCTAAATAACAGCAGTTAAGGAGATACAGGCTCTGTAAAGTACATTTTATTTGACATAAATTCTTTTCATCTTGACTCACATTAAATCAAAAAAAGCCGTAACCAACAAACAAACAAAACCAAAAACCACTTAAGAAGTTACCCTACTACACCTGTGATTACTTCAATGCATTTTATATTTTTACTACTAAAACTTCTTGCCCTGAGGCTACTTTTTGCTCTTCAGGGAAATTCTAGTGGAGGATTCCTTTTTTTAAAAAAGAAAAAAAATAATGCAGATAGTGTTTTGTCTTTGATACAACGATCTGGTCTTCCGTGCAAGCTTGGACATCAACACCAAACTCAAAGAGACTAGTTTGTATCCCTGTAATTTATCTAGAAGATCCTGAAATGAAGCATAGCAAGGTAAATCTCATATTATCTCCTACTAAAACTGAGTGCTTTCCTTCGCATTTCTTTTCCCTCGTATCACAGCCAAAGTTATTCATATTACTACAATCAAATCTAAACTTCTGCCTTAAACTTATGTCAGACAAAGTTCTGGCACTTCAGAAAGCATTGTCTCTAAGTCTCCCTAAACTACTCATTAAAATTACATGTTTAATATTAATATAAAAAGTCACTGAAGCTCAGAGAGTCAGATAAAAAGGAAAATAAGAGAAAATTAAAAGCAATAATACAGAGTAAGACACTGTAAAAAGTGAACTGAGACAAAAGGCTCGAAAGACATTAAAGCCTCTTTAAAAATGTAAATATTTTTGAAATGTTTTGGATTTGGACATTAAAATCAGGAATGTCACTGTTCTCCCAAAAGGAAAAAAAAAGATATTAAATAAGGATAATACATACCAATTATGTAGATAGCGTCTACCACCAAAATCAGATCTAGCAGTAAAAGCTATGCGTTGTTTTCAGAATTCATAAGTAAAAAGCCTGCTTTCCTTTTTGTGACAACAAAAGAAGAAATGCAGATCGAAGCATAGCTGCCCAGAAACTGTATGAAACTGCACACGCAGCCAACAACATTAAGAGATCTCTATCCACCTAATGGGTTCACTGCATGGCTACCAAACGGTCCAGCAGAAAAGACTATTTTCAACTTGTTTAGCAGTTGCGAGCAAGAAAGTAATAAACAGACAAAGTATTTAGAAATTTGGTGAACAAAATCCTACCAATTTCCAAAATTATAATTTTACCCTGGGAACTGCAAGAGCAGGTACAAGCCAACACCTGACTATATCAGTGAGTATGTATTAATGTGCAATCACAGAATGGTCACCATCTCAAGTAGTGTCTAGACCTCTCCTCAAGGAATTTCTATGTCTAATGTAATGTCAGTCTGACACCTCCTTGCAAAAGGAATAAATATTGTTATTTTGAAGGGAATAGCAAAAGACACTGTCTGCAAAACACTTTTAGGTATGATTCTGAAGAAGGTGGTATCAATAAGAATCATCTTTCTCATCATAGTCATCAATTTAAAACAAAACAAAACAAAACAAAAAACTGTCTAGGTGTGGGAGGCACAAAAGTGCCTGAGATATGTGAGGGAACATGGTCATTGTGGTGAGCAGTCTACTACCATCCGGACCAGCTCTGAGAGCATGAACTGGTCCCATTCTGTGCCCAGTGCCGATACTTTACATATCAGCAGTTAATGAAAAAATGTCTTGTTTAACAAATAAAAAGGGACACTGAACCTGCATAGCTTTCTGCCAGTGAGACCTATTTTGGTTAGCAAGTAGCTGGTTATTGATGGACATTGCTACCAGTCTTTTCTCAGACAAGTGTGCAAACCACGCTGGTGTAGCCTAGCAACCCCATACAAAAATGATTCTCAAAAAGAGGATTCTCATTGCAGTGTGTCCACAGATGCATTATCAATTGCAAGCTGAATCATGTTTGCCATTTCATGGAGGCTCAATCCCCTTTTCCCACCTGAGTCTAATCCTTGCGTTTGGGCAGGTACCGTCATACATACACATTGAGAAATCCTTTTCCATCTGAGAACTAAATACAAATAAAAAACCAGAAGTCTAGGGGCAAACTTTACCATGGTAGGAATAGACAGTGGAAACAGCATTATTTGTATAGGTCTATTACAGTTGGATTCCCAGATAAACAGAAGGCAAGAAATATTCACATTGTGGCTCGTATACTGCTGACTGTAATGTATGTCCTTGTTGCCTGGATACCTCTAGTGAATTACTGAGCAAGGGTGCAAGTCTTTTTCCTAGCCAGTATTAAATAAAAAAATCCCAGCCTACTGCTCCTTAAGAGGCAGAAGATGCACATGGAGGCTTCCTGTGCCCATGCCGGCCAAGTGCCAGAAAGAGAGAGATCGGGCCTTGAGAAGTTTAAATCTTGTGTGTTGCCGAGCCACGTTATGAACTAGATCTCATACAATTCATCACCCAAGTTGCAGAAAAATAGTTCAAGAACTCAAAATAATGAATTCTGTCATTTCCAATAGAAGTGTGAAGGGAGAATTATGAATGAACCTTTTAAAAACACGTATGTGGAGGGAGATTGCCCTTCTACAAAATGAAAGCAGCAGGCTCCTATTTAAATGGCCCAATCCTGAAAGCGAGACCTTTCATTTTCAATTAACTTAAATTGACAATTGAGAAAGGTTTGAAAATGTTGTTGAAGCCTTTCAGTTTGATAGATCTCAGCTCTGACACCACACACAGCATTCTGACCTGATTTTTAGGGTATGATGTTTTAAAATTGAAAATTTGAAATGAAAAATATTTGATTCAATCAAAGCTGTTGCAAGACATTCAAATGTCTTAATCTGAGAGAAATGCATTTTCTGTATTTTCTCATAATGACATGTTATATAATGCGTCATTCATTAAGATACATTAAAACCTGAGCCATGCCTTCCTGCAACCTTATGTTACGTTAATTAAGAAATTAAATTCTATCACAGAACGCATTACCATGTACAACATGTAACTTTTTAACACAGAAATAAAATCTGTATTTACATTTTAAAGCAGTCTATGTTACCAGTCTACATTACCAGAATTATGCAATTATATAATATGACAGACCTCATATCAACACGACACAACATAGACAAGTCAAACTAATTTTCAGACTTAATATTCGTTTTTGAACACAGAAGTGGAAGATTTCTGAACACCTGAACCACTTCATTAAATTAAGAAATGAAAATAAATAAATCAGAGAATATTTCAACGATCATAAGCAAGAGACAGAACTTTGAAATCATTGAGAAGTAAGGCAGAGAGATCCCTGCATTGAAAGAGTCAATTTATCAATTAATAAATGGAGTACATTGACTCTGTTACTTGACAGCTGTAAAAGTACAAACTGCTCAACTCAGAACCACATTATACCAATGATGCAGTACTAAATCAGTTTTGGATTATTACTGTTTCATTATAAAATATTAAATTCTCAAATAAACAAAAACAAACAAAGAAAAAGTTTGTTTGTTTGTTTGTTTTTAATCACATGGGTTACCACATTACTAGTTTTTAATTTTTTTAAGGAAGTCTCTTTCAATTAATGACCCACTAAGAAGAACTAGTATTGTTTAAAGTAATGTTTTATCTCTTGTAACCAGTGGAAATTTATGTATGTGATGTAAACTTGCACTGATGACATGTGCTGGACCCCATTTTTCCACCCTAGTCATAAAGAGCTTGCAGAGACAACAGGGACCAACTTATTGTAGTATTAAGTCTATATGCACAATATAAATTCTGCCACAAAATTTGAAATAAGAACCATGTCAAGCACAAGGACCAAGTTCTGTTCTTGCATTACTGTTTGGTAAACTCAGTGGGATCAAATAGGATTTGATTCAGATTCAAATTGGGCCAAGGAAAACTAGGTCATATCTTGAAGGATTGGAAGTAGTAAAGGTGTGTTTACACTACAATGCTTTTTTATGGAGTTTGCCTGAAGAAGATTTAATGACGTGTGCAAATTAGCAGTAAATATCATTTGGCCTTCCAAGCGACCGGTCATCATAGCCATGCCACAGGAATCTCATTTTCCTTGTTGTACCTTCTGTGTTTGTCCCTGGTGGGTGGCAGGATAGAAGTACCTCAATGTCACCTGAAGTTTTCTCAGCACACTGCCTAAGTGTACTTATAGCTGTCTTGGAAAGGCAAACTGGACCTCTGCATTGCTCTGGTTTTACACTACTGCTACTAAGTACAAAAGTTTGGAATAGAGATATTCCTGGAGCTATATGAGATAAGGTGTAGAGAAAGTTACAGTTTGTGATAGGAAACATGAAGTTTGTATTCTGGTACAATATGTGTCCAAACGTGTGAGTAGCTAAAATCAGAGGGAACATCATGAATAATATAAAAGCATCCTGATCTTGTCCTACACCTGACTTTTTCTTCTTTCTTTTTTTCTTTTTTTCTTTTTTCTTTTTTTCTTTTTTTTTTTTTTTTTTTTTTTTTTTTTTCTTTTATATATACATGAAATGAGTGTTAGGCAGCCCGGTGCACTTCAGTAAGAAAGTAACATGGAGCTGAGTATTAGGCAATGGAAATATCATTTTTAAAGTTCTTATTTCCTCTCAGCACTTCAGAGACTGAAGGACACTGAGGAGTGTAAACTGAGTTACAACAGAGTATTTAAGCATTTTGTTCCTTTTTCCTTATCATATGACTGTAAAAAGGAAACAGGAAAATAATGAAATTATGAAAATAGTGTTCATAACATTTGAAAATCATCTGGATGTGTATTAATGTTTTATATGTCTCCTATATAAGTTCTAAGGACTTCTGTTCTTAGGGAATATGGGAAATTACATAGCACTTTGTAGTCTTCTCAGCACATAAGAGACTCAGGGACTTTGAAAACTGTGTAGCATCATTAGTCTTATTCACCAACTTAGTTTTAACAAACTCAGCACCAATAACAAAGAAGATGTCACTTTAAACTGCTCTACTGTCTTTGTAATATGATGAGAAATCACAATAAATTCAAGTATAATATGTGCAGCACTGTACAAGAAAAGTCCTACACAAAGGAAGGTCCAGTTTAACACAACCATAGTTTACTATGGAATAGTATTCACTATTGCAAATGTGAAAAGTCACTTTAAAATGCTGTTATTTCAACCCACTGTCTATTTCATTAAATGCTTGACTTTATCTCCCATTTCAGTGTACAAGAACAGATGTTCAACTCACAGGTGTGACATATGAAAGTTGGCTTTAATGAAACATACCCTGCCAATAGCGCACCTGTAACTTTGTGAAAGCATTGGAAACACTGCTGGATCCACCTGCAAAACTTACCATTGGCTTGCTTTGCATGTTTCATGTTTGAATTTTTCTCTTTTATAATTATTTTTCCACTAAGGGAAGTATTTTGGGATTTGCTACCGAAGTGCCCAGCAATGGCCAAGTGCCATTACTAGGAGCAGCCCTACAATAACAAAGCCATCTGCTGCACAGGTCATCATGAGGGCGGGGGCAGAGAAATAAATAAAGGAGGCAAAACCAAAAAGCCCTTAGAAAAATCTTCCTAAACCCGATGCAAAGCCGTGACTTCGACTGCGAAGGAGTCACAAATGCCAGCACAGGCTCAGGCAGCAGCGCGACCGGCCGCGGGGACGCAGGACTATGGAGCGGCCCTGGGCTCCAACGGGCTGCAGCGGCCTCGTCCCGCGGCCGGGACACCAGCACACCCCGCCCCGGGGGCCCGAGGCTGCGCCCAACGCAGACCATTTCTCTGGAGCGCCCCGGGCGACGACAGCAGGGACACGTGACTAGGCATATCTGTATATATATTTATATAAAAATGAAATACTCCCCCCCAAACCGGCTGCTGTCCGTTTTGCCACAAGCCGGGTCAACTTTCCCCACGTTGCGTGTTTGCTTTCTTCGGCTACTCTGCCGGCCGGCGCGGCGAGCTCCGCGGGGCTGCGCGGGTCTGTGCTACTCGTCGGCCGCCAGCACCACCAGTCCCCGGGAACTTACCGGCGGGGCCGCCCCGTCCCTCGGCCTCCGGCGGCGCGGTAGCAGCTCAGGGCGGTGGCATCCCCCGGGCCACCGGCCTCCCCCGCACCCCCTGGCTCCCCGCGGGCGTCCTGGCGCTGGGCTGCGTGACTTGTTTGGCGTGGCTGGCACCGTCTTTACCATATGCTGTAGTGGGAAGGAGGAGCAGGAGGAGGAAAGTGTGTATGTGTGTGTGGGGGGGAATTAACTTTGCTCAATGGCGACAGGGCAGCAGCCTCAGCCCAAGCATCAGATCGATTTACTAAACAAACTGAAACGTGGGTGTGGATGTTAAACAGTAACCAGCAGCCGCAATGAAAACCGAAAGCTGCTGCTGCCGCCGCCGACGGCGGCTGGCCCTGCGCGCAGCCCACGCCCCGCCGGCGGCCGGCCCAGGTACTCCCGGCCCGGCCCGGCTTGGTCCGGTCCCGCTGGGCTGAGGCTGGCGGGAGCCGCGGCGTTGCGGCAGGGCTTCGCCCCCCAGGCCCAGTGCCCCTCAGGCCGGGTCTGCGGCAGCGCCCCCCGGCCGCTGGGCCGAGGAGCGGCCGGTCCCTGCTCCCTCGGCTTCACCACGCCGGCCTGCTACTGCTCCTGGGCAGCAGGCTATGAAAGAAATCCCCAGCCCTCCCTGCTCTGCTCCCGGGAGGCGAGCCCCGCAGAGCCCCAGGGAGCGGCGATCCCCGCCCGCAGGGCTGCCCCGCTGCCCCCTGGCCCGCAGTCCTCAGCTCGCCGCCGTGTTTGGTAGACACAGATTTGCGGGCGCCCAAACTTCAAAGGTTTCCCACGTGTCGCTACCTTGGATCCATTGAAGCTGTTACAGGGGGGGAATAAGCCCCCCTCTTTTTAGTTAGGCGCCTGGTTATGTAATAAATGGGATCAAATACAGGGATCCACTGCAAACTCTGGGTTCCCTGCTCTACAGAGACTTCGTCGGCCTCCTAGCTTCGGGAAGGTCGTGACACAAGGAAGTATTTATAAAATAATAATTGTCATTGTCCTCCGATTTTGAACATTCACAGACTCGAAACAATAATTAACGCCTTGCCTATCATATCACCAGCTCACACCCAGGGAGGCATCAGGAAGAAAGGAAATAATTCAAGGCAGTGAAGGTGTTGTCTTGTCACTCCAAATATCATCCGGGGAGGGGGACTGGGGGCGCTCCCTAGGCGTGTGAGAGAAGGATATTTGGTAAAAGTTTCCATGCAAAATTGAAGAAAGACACCGTATGAAGGGACTGTTTCGCCGTGGATGGGTGAACATGCCTGACTCCCATAACTGCACATCCCTGCCAGTGATTTAACGACACTCTCGCTGGAGAGGGACTATCACAGGAAGGAGATTGGAAAAAAAAAATATATGAAAAATGTTCTCTTCCTCCAGCCTCTGAAAGCGGCCGGTGATTGATTGGTTTCCCCAGTGAGGACATCAGCGAGTTACCTCCACTTTCTTACCGATGATACTTTGCCATGCTTTTGTATCTCGTTAAGATGGACAATTCCTCATTTCCAGAGTTTGTCCGTGGAAACTCTGGATCCAATTTCTAGGGGCTTTCGATTGTCCCTTGGAGGGAACAAAGGGAATTTTGCTTGACAATTCCCCCATATTACGAAACATTAATAGTCACTGGAAATAATTGCCCAGATAGCCACAAGGAAAGTGTAAATATATCCAAAGTCCTGCGGTGTTATTTCAAAGATGGTTTTTAAAAGGCCAATAAAAGTCGCCGAAGAAGACTTGTTCCTGAGGAGTTCTTGCCCATCTCCTGCCGCAGATAAAATACTGCAGGCAAGGGCAGCACTGACAATGAAATAAACGTTACTGCTACTGGCTACAGTGCGCCTCGGAGCAACCCGCAGGTGCAAATAGCCGGTTTTAAAAGTGACTGTCACTTACATGAGGGTTGTTTCTTACCTTTCTTCTGAGAATCTCAGTCATATGCCGTGGGCTAATAACCGGTTTTCTTACATGAATAAAGAGGATTGATCGGAGTTTCTTTGCTGTCTTAATTAGAATAAAGTTAACATTCTAAAGCCATGTGGTCATCTTTAGCAACTGTATTTCCACACTTGCCTCTAGATCACAAACACAGATGCGGGCAGATTTGGTGGAGAGGGGCGCTCAGGACGTTTTCATTCCAGTCACTTCAGCGTATACAAACGTTATTATTATTATTTCTGCAGGAAAGGTACTGCTTCGTGCCAAAAGAAAATAGCTTCCAGAATAGTAAATGGAATTTCTTTCCTGTGCGGGGAATATTTGCGCGCATTTCTCATCACATAAGGCCACGTTTGATTTAACCTTAATGTAACTATTGGTTTTCAGTTTGACTCCAGCGTTTCCTTAAATGGTTTTTATGAAGTGGTTGCCTCTTTTAGTTATTAACAACATTTTTGAGGAAGAGTGGGGGCAGCACGGAGTTCCTTGACGGTCACCTCGCTGCCAGTACTACCTTTGAAGCAGCATTTTCACGTGTCACCTCCACCATGAAATCATGCGACCGCCCGAAGAGCCGCAGTAGCTGCGAATTGCCCCGGCGTCCGTGGCCGGGAGCCCTTCCCGCTTTCCCCCAAGGATGGAGGCTCTCGCCACCTCCAGTCCTATCCTCCTTTTCTTGAGGATGGATCATCAAACCACCGGTGCAGCGGCGGCGACTCTGCCCAGGAACGCTGAAAGCACCAGCTGGGCCATCAGGGGCAGGAGATCACCTTTTTGCTCACCACATCTCTCCCCAACTACATCCTGGGAGGCAGGGCTGGGAGACGGTACTGAGGTTAGGGAGGGAAGGAAATCCACGTAGCCTTTTGCAGCGGAGATAACGAATATTTCCAGGCGTGGACCTCCGGGGGGGAAGTCCCAGACCGTATAGCTTCTGTGCTAATTTGGCGAAGCCCCTCTAAACACTTGGCCGCCTTTAGCTGTAGCCGCAGGTGCCTGTTACGCGCCTGCCTGCGGGGCTGGGGCCGCCGGCTCAGCGCCCTCGCCCCGCGTGGGGAGCGACCCGCGGCCCGGGCGCGCAGCGCGGTAAGCTCCCGCAGGGCAGCTGCCGGCCACCTCTGCGCGGGTCTGCCCTGTCCCGACCTGCTCCAAGCAGGGTTTGTCCACCCCCCGCCGGGCAGGCGCGCGGCAGTTTATTTGGGGAGAAAACACGGGGAACTGGGGGGCTGCTTCTGCAGCCGGCGGGGCAGGGGCCGGGGCGGCAGCCAGGCTCGGGGCGGGGGGGTGGGGGCGGCCGCCCATCACGGCAGCCCGCCCGGCCTCTGCTCGTTTCATTCCGGTATCATTAACCTGCGGGTGAAGCAACTGTTTGTGTGCCCTCTCTCCCTCCCCTGGGCTGCTTTTTCCCTGCTACTGATCCATCCCTCGTAAATCATTTATGGGGAACTTGGCACTTCTCTCCTCGCAGGAGCTTCCCTTGAAAAACTTTCCCATCTTCAGGCAAGCGCCTTTTCTTTGTTAGCACGAATAATTGATAAAGGACCCCAACGTGCCTTCAAAAAGCATCTAAACGGCTGTCGGGAACTATAGTCACTTAGGGTCACGGGGTGCTCGTGGTTTTAAAAGCGTAATACAGGAAACGATCAGGACCAAACCGGTTTAAAGAAACAGCTAGTTTTATGTGGTTACCTGAAATCATAAATGGGAAACGCGGTCTAATTTTACACGTTCTGGTACCGAGCGTTCAGGCTGATTTCTGCAGGACCCTTCCCTCCTCTCTTTGATCAGGGGTTTCTAGTACGAACTAATGTTTCTGTGTTTTCTTGTCTCGAAAAACAGAGTGAGAAAGTGCATTGTTCAAAAGAAAAAGAAAAGCTGTAAACCGCTTAAAACTCTGAATTGTGAGATTACGCCGGCACCACGCGGCTATGAACCGATTTCAAGGGCTGCATTAGAGACTCTTTTCTTTAAAGGTTCCCTAGCTAAACTATTAATTGCCAGGGTTTCATAAAAGATTTGCAGACTTTACAATCATTTATGATCCATGCAATAAAAGCTCGGAGATATGGGCAGACTGGTTCAAGGTGTAATGCAAAGATGTATTAGGTGCCCTTGGCAACTATCTGTGGGTGCTGTTTGTATTCTCCGAACACGCCCTTCGCTGCAATGAACATTTCTGCAAACCGCGGGTTGGGTTGTTCATTTCCAGAGCTCTGAAGGTTCACACAAAAGAGCTATAGATTTCAGGCAGGGGAATCAAATGATTGGAAACTCATTCTAGTCCCCCGAAGAGTTCAAATGCAAGTGAGATAATTACCCTTGACGAAAAGTAAACTTTGAGGGAAAATATATGCCTTTCCCCCTCGTAAATTAAAAGCCCGCGAGAGAGCAGATTTCAGTGTTCAGACCTGTAATGCTCTTCTGACCCCCATCAAGGCGGAGATTACATTATTGTCCGCC
Organism: Columba livia; assembly: GCF_036013475.1. Lineage (NCBI taxonomy): Eukaryota > Metazoa > Chordata > Aves > Columbiformes > Columbidae > Columba > Columba livia. Next base: position 129,986,733 of record NC_088603.1, on the reverse strand, counting down.
ACAGCAGAAGGCGGAGAGGAACCCCTCGAATCGGAAGAAAGGTACCTCAAAGGGTATTGACGGTCCTCCAATGATATCCTATTTAGGAGCCTCACAAGCGAGCACCCTAGGCATTTTAAAGATTATCCCCCTAAAGATCTTTGAAGATTATGCTAATGACTGCAGATTGCAATAGTTTACTACGAGAGCGGACAAACAAAACCAGCCCCGTGGCGGTTGCCCATGGTAATTTTCTGCCTCTCTCTTAAGATGACTTGCTTCCCACCCCCCGCCCCTGGCCGTTCCACTCATTAGCAGCGCAGTAAGGAGAAGCGAGGGGAGAGCTCCTGCTGCCCCTCTCTGTCTAACGGGGCGGCGGGGGGGAGCTGCGGCTGGGCGGAGGCGGAGGGGTGCGGCGGCAGCGCCGGGCAGGGCAGCGCCGGGCAGGGCAGCGCCGCAGGTAGCGCGGGCGGCGGCGGGGGCGCCGTGCGAGACCCAGCCGTGCCACCTAGCGGCGCCGGGCCGCGCTGCCCGCCGCTGCCTGCTGCCCGCCGCTGCCTGCTGCCTGCTGCCCGCCGCTGCCTGCGGTCCTCCGGCCCCCACCGCCTCCGCCACCGGGCACAGAGAGGCCGCGGCTCCGCAGAACCGCAAGGAGCGAGGGGCAGCTGCCGGCTCGGCCGTGAAGGACTGACTGTCAGTGGGAAAGTGGGAGCATCCAGCCAGCGTGCTGAAGTGTCACACGTCAGGCGTCCCACGTACAGCTGGGGAAAAGGAAACGATCAGCAGCCGAAAGGTTTCACCCTGCCTGAATGGTTTGTTCACTCCCCCATCTTGACCCTTTCACCCCACAAATATTCGTCATGTAGATAGATTGCTAAATAGAGTGAAAGAGCCAGGGTCTCCATCCTGCTTGTTTCACCTGACCCATGCCAGTGATCTATCAATTCCTTCCCTGGAAAAGGACATTCTCTGATCATTCACATAGGTGGATGGAGGGCACATCATCATCTAGGGCACTGTCATTAACATAATGCTAGTGACTGTGTGGAAGTACAAATCATGTACACCATGTTTGTTTTTCTGATTAAAAACTGTGCCAGGCTAAAGCAGGAATAAGGACTAAAAAGCACACATGCAGTTACTGATGTAATGAGAGCAAATATAATGAAAACTGTTCCCCCAATGAAGACACTAACAGCATATTCGGATATATTATTTTGTTCTTGTTGCTTAATCCAGACCATGTTCATGGTATGCTTTATGCAAATCACAATTAATTTATTTTCCTCCCAAAATACAGTCAAGAGATGCATGCATGAACAAAAGATGAAATTAAAAATATTTCATAGTTATTGTAAGTACTTCAGCACACCATATCTAATAGCACTGGTCATAGCAGATCAGCTTTTTAAGAATTTGTTGCTTGGTCTATGCTTGTGAAGTGTATTGTTCTATCATTGTTCGATGTCTTTAATGTGATTTAGAATACACCTTATGCTTATTTATAAAAACAATCAAAAGGGTTTATATGCATGGCAATTTTGGTGTGGGTACGTATCTGCCAGTCTGCACACTCTGCCCAATATGGGCACCTCCAAAATGATCCTTACTCAAGTGGAGACTTCTCCCGCTATGTTTGAGTGTGCAGTGGTCACCTTAGACTACCTCCCAGGAGATACAGGTCTTGGGAAATACCTTGGAAACTGTAGAACAAGTAAGCAGTAGAACAAGTAAGTGGCTGTTGATGGAGAATTAAACAGTACCAATGTGAGAACACAGCAAAACTGAAATAGGATAGAACAGAGATCAACAGGATGAGTGTGCATGTCACATATAATTGGTACACCATGTAGTTCTGCCTCATTGATTCAGTTAGACATGACTGAATTCAAAATGTAGGCAGGGCAAAAGGAAATGTTCTTTTACTGATAAGTGAGTATAAGTGTGAATACACTGTGTACACTGATAAACAGTGTGTATACATTGATATTGACAGTGTAGACATGGCAAATGAAAATCATCTTTTGTTGAGAGTTGGGAATAATTCAATCTCCCTGACATCAACTGATAAAAACTTCTGCAATGTTCTCAGCTGGGCTCCACAGGAAAAAAAAGAAAGCACCCTGGAAGTCTAATGAACCATTTAAACAAATGCCATTTGTCTGTGTTAATAATGATGGGTGAAACTAGGTGGTCTGTCTGGGCTATTTTTACACTCACATAGATGCAAAGAAGATGAGACAATTCAACTTTGCCTAAATGTTAAAGTTTTTTTTAACAACTATTTTTATATCATTCCAGAACGTGCTGCGCTTGGAACTGGATTTAAAGAATTATATAATAGCTTTGGGTGTTAAATTGTTTTAAAAAAATGTTTTTTAACTTATTTAATTTGTAGATCACCGCCTTTTCAGAGGAGGTGCAGACTCATGGCAATATTCCCATTTTTATTTACTCTTTTTTAATTACCTGTCACGTTCTCCTTAATCCACGCATACCACTGTGATTCTTGACCAGCAGCTAAAAAGCACCGCTTTAGGAAAATGCAAGCCAATTCCTCCCAGATGTTTTCAGTTGAACTGGTTGCACTATAACTGCTTTAACACAGTCGGCTCAGAAGCATGTGGCTTGGGTCTCTAGTACAGAAGAAGGCCTGAGCGTTGGCTTCAGTAGCTGAAGTTCATGAGGCTGAGCCAGGTGAGTCCTGAAGAGCCCTGCCAGTCCCACCCTTGCTCTAAGAACTTCTTCCCTTGTTATCCACCCCCTACCTGAAAGCTGCCAGTTCCTGAGATATGCCACCAACCATGTCAAAATGATTCAACTTCAATTAAAAATTACATCAACTTGTTTGTCTTTTAGTCAGATGATTCTAACAGTACTGGACATGTGTGTGGTTGTGGTAGGTGAACTTAAGAGGGGATATAATGTTCAAAATACAGATCAAAAGAGGACATGTAGCTTGCAGCAGAAGGTGAGTGGCTGTATTCTGTGTTAACTACAGTGCTGGAAATTTTGGAAGTATAACTTTAATCATCTGTGAAGGGGAAAAACTCTGTTTTCAAGTTCTGCGGTCACCAGATCCGGAAGGGGTAGGCCTTGTATGTGCTCTTATAATTACCAAAGTTATTAGAACCTAGTGACAGCTGTGATTCTTGTATATTCCTCATGCTCTATACAGAGCACAGGAATGTTCAGAACACATGATAAAACTCTGTTGTGTTCATATTTATGTTAATATTATAGGCCAATTTTTATTTCTAAGGTAGTAAAAAATGGAGAAGAATGGCGTTTTAATAAGCTTGTTTTACCACTGCTATTTAACATAGCTATAGATCTGAAACTCCACATTTACATTTCCAGGAAGAACCGAATAATATAACACGGTCTCCCTTAAGTCTAACATAAAGCCTCATTACAGCATGAGAATTCTTATATTCTAGATCATGAACCTAAAGTTGTCATTTATTTAAATATTTTACATAAAACTAAAAGCTTAATTAAAAAACATGTAAAAGCAAACATTGCTTAAGATAGTTAAGAGAGAATATATTTACCTATTAAATAATTCGTAAAATTCAGTCACTATACCCAGGAAATACGTCAAGGTCACAATGAAAATAACCACACTTCATAAGTCTTATGACACTATATAAATTAATACTTGCTAACTTTCAGTGTATTGTCTCATACTGATTTGTACAAACATGCATTTTCTTTCAAGGAATGGGAGAGATCAATGCATTGTTTTGCCAGCCTGACAGCAGGATGTTTTAGTGAAGCAGTGAGATTGTTTTTCTCTTAGAAAGTTGCATACTAACATAAGTGAATTTGAGGGTGTCCACATTTCCTTGAGAAAAGAAAACAAAAAGACCATTTCAGTCAGGGTGATGTGTTGATTAGAAGAAATGGAATGGATCAAATTCATTACAGAATAGCTGTTTTAAGAGTTATTTGTTTGTCTCTGCAATATAAAAGATGTAAACCGAAAGAGGCATGCTGGGAAAGGGTACATTGAAAGGAAATTCTCTCCCTCGTGTGGAATACATTTGATCCTCCAAGAAAGATGTCCTTGGGAAACTTATTATTGTCTATCGTCTATGCTACCATTGTCACAGAATAGCTGATTTGTCTTCAAAGGATGATCTCTATATATATTTATACATTTGTAGAGATATACTACTTAATCTGCTTTCTCAATGGAGTTACTGTATGATATTTTGCCACATTTTTAGGCTCTCTATCTTTCAGTTGCTAGTTCATTTACCTAGTATAATTAGATGTTCCTCATGTTGGGACAAATAGAAATTCTGGGGAGAAGGCCAGACTCACACAATAAAGGAAACAGACCCCAGACTCCCTAAAGATGCAATTGCATGCTCCACACGTCTAGAAAAGAATTCAGATAAGTATACAAAACATGTACAGAAGCAGAGTGAAAATATATTTTTCGGTTGCTTGATGTGAACCATGTGCACTGGAACCTACTTTTCCAGGACTTGTGTTGCATATGAACTATCAGTGTGCACTGGATTCATCTGCTGTTATTGTGTTTGAGCCTCAGGGCTGGAGATTTGTATTATGAAATTAATTTCAGACTTTTCTACTAAGCATCACTTCTTGATACAGTATTGTATGAAAAGGAGAAAGGGATTCATGAATGTGAATCTTAAATGGGCTCTATGACTGAAGAAAATTTCAGATGAAGGTTCTTGACAAATCTTCCCTTCAAAAAGTATCTTATGCAGACTCGTGAATGAACAAAAGTGACCAAACCAAACTACCAGTCTGTAGGCTGGTAAAGAAATGCTTTCAAGGGAAGAACAGCTACTTACACACTTCAGAGCTACTGTCAGAGTTCAAACAGATAAATTTACAGTAAGTCAGCTATATTCATGTTTGTCTTATTTTTGTCACTCGAATATGTATAGTTGAAATACATTTTTGCAGCCCTCTTGTGGGCCTTAGTTAAAACAGTTGAGCTAGACACAGAAGCTGGACATTTCTGTATACACATAGCTATTGAAAGAGTAAACTCTCTAATTATAGTTTTAATGCTTCACAGAAGGAAACTTGGAGGAGAAATTATGCCTTTTCTTAATTTCATTCCTGTGCATGTAGCAATTTTTAGAATTTGAAATCCAACTCTCTACAGTAGTTTCTGTAGTTTATATTTTGTGAGAGTGTGTAAAATGTAAACTGTATCTTATTTCTCTAAAAATGTCAGGAGAGTATAAATCAATAATAGAGTGGTAACTGTGGAATTAACTCATGTCACCCATGTACCTTCACATTAGCATCACTGAGAATGATATTACCCTTTCAGTGGTTCCAGTAAAAGCAATAACATCCTTTTCTGCTAAAGTTAATTTTTTAAAGTGAACTTAGCACTCCCGAAAGGTGATAGATTGTCAATTCCGTAAAGTGAAGTTCCTTATTTGGTCATTGATTAGGTACTGTATGGGTAGTATGTAATTCCACAAATTATCTAGTGATCCAACCCTGTCCCAGAAGGATAGAAATGAAGTCTGATACTTCTTTCACTCATTTCATTGCAGCATCACAGCTCAGATGTCAGTTGTAAGGGTAGTTTCTGATGCCATTGCTGTCAATTAGCAGGCAGAGTTGGAATTCCAATTCTGTTTTGGCAAGCAATCACACATTACTGTAATCAGTATTGATAAAAGGTAGATGGCCACCATAGACCTGCAAACTTAGGCCCTATATCCTGTTACCAATCCTCTGAACTGTTTCATTTGCAAAATATCATCAAATAGCAGTTCAAAAGGCATCAGAAAATCCTTGAAACAACTGAGGAAGTTAAATTAAATGTAATAAGCTTCTGTCAAACTGGTAGTAAGATTTTGAAAGCTTTATGCTTACTGAGGAAAATGAAGAAAATTTAGTAAATGGGCAAGTGGAAGATAATTTCATTATTCTTACAAGTATATTTTAATGTATGAGTTTTACACCATACTGTAGTACTAACCAAGTCTGTGTATATTTACCAGAAGCCTGAAAGATAATGGCAGTCTGGGCCTTGAGATTGCAAAGATTTTAGTTTAGTTGTTCCTTCCACCATAGATCTCAAACAAAGAGAAGAATGTCTCTGTGCCTCTCTCTACCCTACAAGGAAAATATGCAAATACTTCCCTGTCTCAGAGTGGTATAGGGTACAGAAAAATATAGAGATATTAGGAACTGTTTTGATACAGTGGCATAGGGGAATCAGATACGAAAATGAGGTAAGACTGTGTCAGGATTCACTCTTTAATTGTTGAAAGGTTTTTCTTTCCTCAGACGTGGCTGCAGGGAAATGTTTGAAGAGCAATTACTTAAAGCGGCACCTGATCTCTTTATAGGTGTATTTCTGTATTTCTGTGTGAACATGGAGCTATTCTTATCGAAGTCTAGAGCAGAATAAAATAACCAGAGCTGCATCTATGATAGTGTGTCGGAGAGGTTCTTGCATTCTCTCTGTGCTTGGGTCAATGTGTACACACTCTAGTGCAGCAAGGACGATTTCAAAGTAGTTTCCTTCTCAGTGAAGGTGTTCTGCCAGGCTACCATCCCCTGTGTCCCATTTGCAGCATGGACACAAGGATTCTCAGGAGTTTGTATTTGCTGCATGCAGGGAATTTGGTCAGCAGCAGCAAGATGTGGAGTGTTGGTACAGAGATCTGCATTGCACTGCCTTTTAACTGTAGATGTATGGACACCTGTAGGGCTGGCATCTGGCATGTTCTTGACTGCCAATACACACACAATCTGGCCAAAGAGTCCAAAGACCATAGCAGACTGCACCAGACCCCCTTTTTTCCTCTGTTGATGTAACTGCAACTAGCAAAGGGCTTCAAACTTTGCTTTCTGCCCCAAGTGAAGAGTTTTGCCATAAACATTGTCCTCTACTTTTCTTTTTCTTTTTTTTGGGGGGTGCGGGGCTGGAGGGGGAGGGATTGGGAGGATAAGTGAGGATTTTGTCTCTCATTTCAGTCTTTTCTGAAAAAAAAAAAAAAAAAGTAAAGCCTATGCAATTTTTAGCCGGAGCAAATTTAGGCTCTTGGACTATATGTGTACTAAGGGTTCGGGGTAAGACAGGAGCCAACACTCCCATCTCTTTTCCTGTGATTTTATGGTAAGGAAACCTGAGAGGTTAGGCTGCAAATGAGCTACAGTGCTGTCTATGCTTTCTACACCGTTTTTTATCTAGACAGTGAAGTGACAAGAGCTAGAGGGTATGTTGGACATAGTGCACATAGTCAGAAGTACTTGTAGTATTCCCATCGTATTCAAGTCCTGCTGTTTTCTTTATAGTGAACCATTCTTTGAAGCTCTGTTAGGACTGAATCTTGTCTTTTGAAATGTGTCAGGAGTAAATATTTTGATGATAGGATGATGAGATATTTTAAAATGTTGCAGGACTTAGCCATATCTTTTGCTAAGTGTATTAGAGGGTGTGTTTCCAACCTCTTTGGCTTAGTAGAGTAAATCCAGATTGCAGAATGCTGTTGTGCCAGGTTGCACTAGTGTTTTTCCTGTGGTATTCCTGACTGGTTTTCAATACTATTGAGCATTCTGCCATCCAAATTCAAACTTCCTTCATGATATTTGCATATGTGGCATCTCTTCTTACATTTAAATCCAACCACTCCTCAGTGTGCCATCTCATTAATTGTACACTGGAAAAAAGAAAAGCAGAACACTGTGACCTGTGTATGTGTAGTACTTAGTGAGAACCTAGGGAATTATTTAATGAATTAAATCACCTCAAATATTTCTTCTACATTCTTGAATATCCCACTAGATCCCATATGCCTGTAGAAATTGCTGCAGGGCTCAGGTGGTCCCTCATTAGCCATAATATCATTAAATTTTTCCATCTTTATGCTCGAAGTAGCTTCAAATAAAGCTTGATGGCATAATTCTCGGTGGCCATAATTAACAAATGAGGCAGAGGTAGGATGAGAACCCACACTTATGTGTGCAGAAGAGATCTATGTTGGTGGTAGACATCACAGTGTTTACCCAGTGGCAGCAAGATAGTGAACTCAGCTGTCAATTTCCATTACCCCCTGCAGGGACAAAGGTAGTGCTAATTAAAACTCGCTATGCACAAAAGGGCCATTCCTAATGAACATGTACTCATGAGACATTTAGCTGTGTCTCTTGCATCTTCAGATGCATTAAAAGTAGCTTTCATGAGAGATTTTTCTTCCCAAAAAGAGTTGTCAATTTTCCTGGAGGGTTTCAGTCTGTACTTTCACTTTCTTTGTGGAACCACACAGGCAGAGCATGCTGAAGTAGGACATGTCTATTAAAATACTGTCATTTTGCAAAAAAGATGCAGCCTGAGTTTCTGAGTCATGTCAGGATGTACTGTGGTGGCAGGAGAAGAGCTCTTCCCTTCTTTCTGACTGACCGTGGGGGTTGGAAGAGATGATCTCTGGAGGCCTTTTCCACCCTAACATACTCTATGTGTCTATGATCATTTCTGCACCTCTGTGGACTATGATTAATGTGATAAATTTATATGAGCACAAAAGAGTTAATTTCATAAAAAATGTAATGCTGCCAAGTCAATGGTAAAATTCCTCTTGCCTTCAAGTGAAATAAAACGACTTTTGTTTGAGGCATAATGTGAATTTTTTACACTGAATACATTATAGAATGTACAGGCAAACATTACCACACAATTGTAATGATTGTTTATCATAACTCCACCCTGACACGTACTGACAACTGTGAGCATGCTTTGACTTACAGATCTTCTGTAAATACTTACTCTGGTTCAGCACCAGGTCATACTAGGAATCCTATTACATCTTTTTTTTTTTTTTTTTTTCTGTCTGTCTGAATCTGTCCTCAGAGCAAGACCAGACCTGAGACTTGCAGCACATTCTGAGACCCCACATCTTAGGGTGTGCCTGATATGTTTGCACAGCAGAGAGCTGCCAGGCTGCTTGGCATAACCCTCCTTCAGAGCAGTGTGCTTGTGAAAAGGCAAAGAATTATTTATTTGACTTTGAATAGCAATTTGGAACACGAACTAGTATTATTTACATAACCAAATGGAGACAGGCACTTGACTGCTAGCAAAATTCAATGTGTTCACTCAATGTCTGAGAGAGCTTTTGAAAATCCTTGATGCTTGCACTAGTGTCTCTGTTCCACACTGGTGAGTGTGCTGTGAAAGTCTAGACACAAGGATACAGTTAACAGGAATAACTGAAGCTGCAAAATAAGGCTGTTTACTGCGGTATTGAGCACTACAGCCAGAATTTCAGGTTTCAGCTTTGCAGAAATAGCGTGCACCCTGAAAACGTTTTCACTGTTAAAGGAGATCTGCGAAGTCAATGTCAAATGGGGAGTAATGCTTGGAGGTTGATCTCTTGCATTTCTCATAGTAAACACTAGATGGCCATGTGGCCTTTTTCTTCTTGCCATGTTAAAACTCAATTACGAAAAAGCCTGAGCGATGTTCTTGACGACTATAAACAATATCACATTAGGAAATTTCTCTAGAAAATTTAGCTCTTGTTAGCCTGATTGCATCAGGGTCAGAATTACACAATTGTATATAGTACCTGATAACTACACACTGTGTCCTATAAGAGATGTAGTAAAAAATAATTTTTGAAAACATCTTTTTATGAAGAAAAGAAAAATTTCTGATAACAGTTCCAAAGTAACCTTTCAAGGAACATTCTGGTGTTGTAATATTGTTTATTTTCATGAAATAAGATCAATTTATGTTATGGGTAAATGTTCCCATATATTGCTAATCCCTAAATTAAGAGGCATTTCATAGCTGTCAGTCTATAAGAAGATCTGAACACTACAAATAATTTTCACTCCTAAAGCATAGGCATCTTTAAGAACAAAACTTACACTAAAGAGAAGAGTTCAACATCATCACGCATGGTGGTCTAGGGTGAGGTTTGCTTTTTCCTTTCTGTAATGCATTTTTTTTTCTCCTGCAATTGTAACTTCATAAGATTTTATTTTATTTTATTTTATTTTATTTTATTTTATTTTATTTTATTTTATTTTATTTTATTTTATTTTATTTTATTTTATTTTATTTTATATTTTTAAGCCCTAAATAATTTAAAATAATTGAATGGAAATTATTATCCTCCTCACATTTTTTTGTAGTAGTAGTATTAAAGTATTCTTTCCTTGAAAAAGCAATGTTATTCCAAAATTACTAGTAAGAAAACAGAGCAACAAGCCTTCTGTTTTTAACTTTTTAACAGGGTCTTTGACTTCCACAGGTTGAATACAGTTCCTACAGGTTCTTTTTTCTTCCCATATTTTCTTTATCTCTGGTAGAAATTTTCCGTCATCTGGTTTTTGTTCACTGTATGGTAAGAGGCAACCTTTATGTAAGTGATAGATCCATTTTACACGGAACTCTTAGCACTCAAATGCAGAAATGATAAAAATGCCTTATCTATAAATTATAAAATAATATTTATCTATAGAACTATGTAACAACCTTCTCTTTCTCTCTTACAATAGGCATTCAAAAAAGCCAGCTACACTATATATTCACAGAAAACCTACTGTAGACTCTGGGATGGCCTAATGAACGTCTTTGATGTTCCCTACATCACTGCACATTCCAGAGTTGTTTAATAATGTAAATTATTAAGTTCTCTGAAATTCGCTTCAAAAAGTTACCCCTGCTTATGCAGAAGATGTATATACTTTTCATGACTTCTTTGGCTGCAAATTTGTTTAGGTAGAACTTTATTGCCAAATTAAGGTAAATCCTGGCATTATTATGTCTGATTAAAAATGCATTTCTTACTTAGAGTAGTACTGGATCCCCATACTATATGCCATTATGATGTTCAATCTTTATGTTCTGCCCAAAGATTTGAGGGATATATTTAAAGCAGTTTTCTGGATTTTAGGCAGATGGCTTGTTCTTCATTTATGTTAGCCTCGAGTGGCAGATCTTTATTGACCATAAATTTCTGGCACTCTTATAGTGCAGCTGCTTCACGTTTAATATTTGGATGGCAGAATGCTCAATAGTATTGAAAGCCAAGGAATTGGATTTGAGTTTAATGCACTGCTTATTACTCTCAAAGAGCTATTTATATTGAGGGGATCAACTATGTATGAAGGCTGTTATACCAAACACATGAGCAAGCCTTTGCTGTAGATGGGTTGAATCCTTGTTATAAAAATTTCAGGGCACATGCATTGTTACTCCAGGTAGTTCCCATTGCCTTCTAATGGGTAGATCTGAGCTCTTATATTTTGCTTGTTCTCAAGATATGTTTGACAGCTGTGAGCAGCTTTCAGTGAGATTCCAGCACACTTCAGCAGGCAACCCTAACCTGGTCCATGTTCACTGCTGACCCTCCTTACAGCAGGAGGCTTGCCTGGATGGCCTCATGAAGTCCCTTTTAACCTAAATTGGTCCCTGATTCAGGAATTTAATTTGCATTCCTGAACAAACCTTTTGAGACTTTTAATGACTTCCTATCAGCTCCTACCTTTCTAAACTATCTGTGGCTTTCTGCCTGTTCTGAGAGAAGGCAGAAGTATGATGGGTTTAGTTTCCAAACTATGAAGTTGGTCTTCTAGGCCTACATCTACAATGTGGAATAAAACAGGGCTGGAGCATGGGGCTGAGCACTGCATCACAATTGTCCTTGCTATTTAACTTTCAGTGAATTCATTGGCATAGCTTAGCCCCTCTCAGCCAGGGATTTGCCTGCCAGCTAACAGATGAATGCCTGGATATTCTTGCACAGGTGGCTATTCTCAGTCAGCCATTCCCAAAAGGTAGTGTAGATGTAGCCATTCTGTCTCTGAAGGAGGAGAGGACTTTCCATGGAGATGTAAGGTGGTCGGTGTGACTTTTCTTCAGGGTTGAGCTTCCCCTGGTCTAATCTGTCTATTAGGATATTCTCATGCTCTGAGGATCACAGTGAAATGTCTGCTGACTTCAGAGCAGGCACCAAAGTAGATTGCAAGCATAAAGTAATTTGCAGACATAAAATTTGTAGGTTGACTATTGCTGATTGAGAAGTAACGGGTCTTGGGGGACTCTTCATTCGGAAATTTGATTAATCATGCAGATTTTCTACCACTGGGCACTTTGTTCAACAGTGTAAGAGCTGAGTGGAAGTTAAGGATGTTTGATGACATAGGTGAAGCAAGCTTAACTGACAGACCTTTCTTTCTGAAAAGATTGTCAATTGAACATAACAAATGTGATTGTTCCTTAAATTTCTTTCAGTAGATGACTTCTGTAAAGTTCAACTATGCTAGAACCTTACCAGAGCTATTGTTACTAAATCTGATCTCTGCTTGCTCTGTTCAGAAAACTGTTTCCATGACTGATTAATGTTGCTTGAGGAGGAAGCCCTTCATAAGCTGTGACAAGCACTGTAGATTCAAATATATTGACTGCTAGATGGTGTAACTGATGGCTTTCTTGCTTACAAGTTTATAACTTTTCCAATTTTATATTATTTGCATAGCTTGCCAGATATATGAGTATTTGTAACAAAATTTGCCAGATCCTTCCTTTTGGTCTAAAGTTCTTAAGGACCTTTGGAAAGGCACCAGCATGTCCAGCAGCCTTCTGTAGGGTAATATTAGCAAGTCCTTGTTTTATCTCCTGTACTGGAAAGGGTACTGAAAATATAAAGGATGTCTGGGAGTCTGACATGTTTTAACAAATTCTTTATAAACTTGACTTTGTCAGGAATTATTTACAGGAACCGTCATGTTTCTGATATTTATAGGATTTGGATTCACTTGCAGCAGCTTGTGAGTTTCTTGATTTGCAGAATCAACAGGTGGAAGGTTATGTTGACTTTGCAAAGTTGGTGATCTTTGCAATAACTTGCTATGATGTTACCAGCAAGTTTTGTTACGTTCAGGTTCCTATTTGGTTCAAACTCCTCCTTTTGGTGACCTTCAAGAAGGAAATGAAGCCTAACGCAAGTCTTCAGAAGAAACAGGGTACAGAAAATCTTTTTTATTTTGTGATATCCTTAAAATGTTCTCAATCTGCAATTCTATTTATCTAGTAATTCAGAATATGCAAGCTGGCAGACATGAGCTTTTGGCACTGGCTTTGTTGAATGGAGCTTCTTCTAAGAACAGTCAGGCTAGATGTAGAGCAGGAGACTTTCTAGTCCCATGAGGTAGAAGTTGGACTAGGGGAGAGTAGAAAACAGATTGCGCATAGAGCAACACACACCATAAAGCAGAATTGTAGCACACTTGCCAGGTACCAACCTAAAATATTACTTGTTTGGCACCAAAATAATCAAAGTCTGTTTTTTCTTGTTGTTGTTTTGTTTTCTGGAGAGACCCATAAACATACTTTTTCTTCAGCATGGCTGATGCTCCATATTTTGTGTATGATGATGGCTTTTTAAATCACTGACACAGTAGTAATATGGTTTAATAATCTCACAGTGTTGTAGCTGTTGATTCCACATGGAATGTCTTGCAGGTGCTCCCTGCATGGAGGTCACAGGTTTTAGGCACAATCTTATTTAATTCCATAAAATATATTACTTGGGCAGATTTCCTGAGCTTGCAATTTGCTTGTGTAACTAGTCTGTAGTGCAGGCAGCAGTTGGTAGTAGTGGAATGTGTATGCTCATCCTGAGGTGATAGCCTTCTATCCCACCTGACTTTTCTGAAACACCAGGAAATCAATATTTTTGTGATCACTGACACCTCACATTTGTGATATTTTTTCTGCTTTTTTTAGTATCTCACCATATGGTCCATATTCCACTGCAGGATGCATTGTGACAGTTTTATTACCCTGTCCTAGCTGAGAGAGTTCAAGAATGTTCCGCTATTATCAATGATCTGTTATAACTGCATCGCTCAAAATCAACGGGCACACAAGACATCTTACAGATATTTCTAATTGGGATTATACCACATCAGTATTGATGATGCCAGGTGAAAATTCAAAGCTGATAGATTAAAAACAGTTATATAAATAAATATTATCTTCCATATCTATATCTATATATATATGTATATCTATATATAAAAAAAATAATACCACACCACTTTGTGAAAGCAGGGAAATAAATCTCTTGCTTCAGAAATCCATCACAGTTTGATTTACATTCTTGTAGTGCAAGATGATGTAGTACAACGTATCTACTTTCCCACTGCCTTTTGTGTTTGCATGTGGGATTTCGCTTTTGCTGTATAAAAAAAAATTATTTTAAATGGTAAATGATTCTGAGAAAATAAAATTTTACTTAAATAAGAAAAATCAGCTGCCTTATTGTTGCCTGAACTGATGGTGTCATGTCTGGACAAACCAGTGTGGCAAACCCATATTCATGTGATTATACAACCTGAAAGGGTCCAGCCGTAACTATCATATTAGTAAAGAAGTTGGGAAACTTCTTTTTCTTTATGTGTGTCCAAACTGTTACATAAGTTAATGTAATTCTTGATATTCTGAAATGTTTAAGGTATGATTTGACTTCAATTTCCTAGTCAAATAGTCAATCTTTATCAAATTAACTCTCCGACTGGTTCTGACATCTTGCTATACTGTCTGCTTTGTTTTATTGGTTACCGTCCGTGTGCATCAGAATTTCAGAAGTAAATAAGATTTTCCTGCTGCACTGTCCAAGAGTCATCTGAAGATATGTGCCATGGTGTGCATCATTGTCCCAGAAAAGTTGTCCCATCATTGTCCCATGGACAGAGTTGGCAGACTACTACTTTTTTGCAATTCAGTGTTACCAGCTAGTTACTACAAATATTGAATAATATGTTGTCATCTTTTATACATCTGAAGGCTATAAAACACCATAAACACTTAAAAAAAATCTTCGTACAGAGTCATATTTTATCATATCAATATTGAAAAGCTCTGCATATAGGCTATAGTTTCCTGTTCAATGTTTAGCGTTGAAATTAGTCAGTTAATTTTATGGTCTATTGCTGTTTGTAATATTCAGCTTAAAAAAAAAACAAATAGAAGTTTACCTTGTTATTTTTTAGAGGTTATGGCATTTGAGAGTTGTAGACATTTAAAATCTAGAAACTCCAGCTTTTCTCAAGGGAAAAATATCAACTTTTTTAGCAATGTCTGCGGCAAACTGAAGTAAAACAGACTGTAATCATATATCAATGTAAGCTCATACCTAGCCATTTCTATTAGGAAGTGTATAGGTACAAAATAAGGAATGAAGTAGCACTGCAAAGGAATAGTGGTATGGAATTTACCAGTTATTCAAGCATTTGCCATGAAATTTCTGTCTCCCTCCTGTCAGAATAAAATAACACTGGGTTTTGGAGCGTGATTTTTAATCTAAATAGTTTTCTTGATCCACTTCACAAAGCAGCCTCATGAACAATTCTGTGGGCATATCCTGGGCTGCAACAAAAGTAGCTGGCCATCAGGTTGAGGGAGGTGATTCTCCCACTCTTGCTCTGGTCTCATGAGATCCGGCCGGGACTACTGCATTTACCTCTGCAGCCCCCAACATAAGAAGGACATGGACCTGTGCGAAAAAGTCCAGAGAAGGCCACAAAGATGATCAGAGGGCTGGAACACCTCTCTGATGAAGACAGGCTGGGAGAGTTGGGGTTTTTCAGCCTGGAGGGAAGGCGGCTCTGGAGAGACCTTATTGCAGCCATTCAGTACTTAACGGGGGCCTACAAGAAGGCTGGAGAGGTATATTTTACAAGGGCAGGTAGTGATAGAAAAAGGGATAATGACTTTAAGCTGAAAAAGGGTAGATTTAGATTAGATATAAGGAAGAAATTCTTTACTATAGGGTGGTGAGCATTTGAACAGCTTGCCCAGGGAAGCTGTGGATGCCTCATCCTTGTAAGTGTTCAAGGCCAGGTTGGATGGGGCTTTGGGCAACCTGGTCTAGTGGAAATTGTTCGTGCCTGTGGCAGAGGGGTTGGAACTAGATGAGGTCTCTTCTATCCCAAACCATTCTATGATTCTATGATTCTGTGATTCTATGATAACTGATATGACACTGAGATGTAGAGTAGGAAAAAGTAGCCAAAGAAAGGGCAAGGGGAGGAAAACTTTTAAAGTATCCATCTCCTGTAATAACACATACTGAAGTGCTGCAACATACTTTGTTCAAGGGCCTTATAAAATATCCATGATATTATAGGTTAAGATTCTTGTGGAACAAATAATACTCTTCAAGGAAAAGGGCTTATACTAAGAAACATAAGCACCACTATCCTCAAACCATGGGTACATAGACAATGTTTTATCTCCTCTGTAACAGACAGAAAGCACTCAGGCAGACCTTCTTCCACTGCTTCCAAGGACTCTGTCAAAGCAACTCTTTTACATTTACACAGGAGGTACTTGTCTCAGACAATGCTGAGCTGCCAGTTTCTTAGTGGGATCTCTTTAGAACATACAGGTTATTTCCAGTGACAATTTCAGCTGTACCTTTTGACACAAAATACCTTTGTAGTCTCTAAGATATCTGATAGCACAGGGACTTTTGGTATTATGGAAGGTGCTATGACGTAGACTGAGAAACTCATGGACTACTGACAGATAAACTGAAAAGACACTGAATCATATACCTGTCTCATCAAATCTATCCCGCTATGTGTTTGCTAGGAAATAAGGTTTTCATAACGTTTCCTTCTTTAAAGACAGTTCCCTAGACTTTTCTATTACGACCTTCAGCCGTAATGGGAAGCTGCATCCATTCTTTATCCTGAATTTATATTTATAATTTATTATTAATGCCAAATTAAAGACCATTTTTACCAGAATAAATTCTACCTACACTTTTTTCAATACTTTCAGATTCAGGTATTCTTCCTTTGGGATCTCCAGAGTTGCAGAATTTCCTCATTAATCATACACAGGCTGAGGCATACATAACTGAGGCACAATGAAACTGTCCTTCAGAATAGGAGGAGCACTGGAGGAAAAGGACTGCAGCAGAATCACACCATATCTGTTGTCTTACTTTTTTTGCTGTTTCCTCCTCAATTTTTCTTTTTTTTTTTTTTTCCATTCTTTACCTCTTAGAAACCCTCTACAATTGAAAACATCCCTGAGCCACCCACTCATCCTGAAGTATGCCCAACAAGCAATATACTATCTCTGAGTATTCAAACTGTGCATTGGTTTTAAATCTTGTGTGCTTCCTGTCTTTATTATGTTAATTGTTATGGATTATGAATGTGGATCAAATTCATGAGAGGACTAAATATAAGATCCTAGAAAGTGCAGGCTGGAAGGAACTTCAGGAGTTCTCTAGTCCAGTCTCTATCTCAAATTATGATCAGTTGTGAGATCAGATCAGGGCTTTAACCAGTTGAGTGTCAAAAAACCCCGGAGATGGAGGCTGAACAACCAGCTGGGCAACCTGCTTCGTAGCTTGACTGTCCACACAGTGATTTTTTTTCCTTATGCCTAGTCAGTGGCTTTCCCATTTTAGCTTGTGCCCATTATTACTCATTCTCCAGTCATGCACTGTTAAAGAGGGACTCACTCCATCTTCCTGTTAATTTCCTTGTACATGTTGGAAGGATGCTATTAGGTTCACCTGAAGAGAAGAGTCTCTTCTCCTAGGGCTTGCTTCTCATCCCCTAACCATGCTATATGATTAAGAGCTCAGTTACATGTCTTTCCCAAGAAGTCAGTGTTAAAACTCTCATCACCTGAAGAACACTCATATATATTTTTCCCTTCAGTAGTGTTTCAGGTTTATTCCTTTGCAAACTGCCTTGATTAATTCTATTATCTCTGCTCAAATGGATGTTTTTGTGCTTCTTCCAAAACTCACTTTCAGTTAGATGAACCAAACTGCTTAGGTGTGATGGGTGATTCTATGGGAATTGGTCAATCTACTCTATTATTTTAAAAACCTTTATTATTTTAAAACTCTATTATTTTAAAATCCCTTTATTTTTTTTTTCTATTTCAGATATTCTACAAAATTGGTATGGCAGGTTTTTTCTTTGTCTTTGAATTTCTTTCATGCTACCCAAAATTAATTTCAAGCAACTGCAGGGTTTGATTTTTTTTTTGCATACTGCAAAACAAATCAGCTTTTTGCTAGTATTACTGTATTTTATTCCAGAAATTCCCAGAGGTAGAGAAATCTCTTAGAAAGCTGGTAAAACTAAAGGTAAGAGAAAGGTCCTTTAACTTCAAATGTGGATGCCCTCTTAACTCTTAGCTGTACTGCTTCCAGGCAAACAAATACTGCCTATCAGCCAAGCCATCAGTGGTTTATGGTAGTTTTTAGACAGATGCGCCTCTCAAACACTGAAGCATTACAATGAAACTTCCCTACCCGGTTTGCAAAATGTTACACTCTCAGGCATGAGCACGTTTAAAGCAGAGCTTTCATTACCCTCAATATCTAAAACTAAACACAATCTGGACAACCACTGTTACATCTAATCCCACTCTGACAGAGCAAACTCTCAAGATGAGGAGGACTCTGGGGCAGGTAACGAGCCCCTCGAACTTCTCATAAAAATTCTGATCCACAAAGACAAGCAATTTTGACCTTGCACTCATTCAAAACTGCTGCAGATGATCCGTGATTGTTCTAATTAATGAGTTTACTGTCTCTTACCATATGAAATAACAAGCAGAATATAATTTGTTGTGTCTAAAAACTGAAAGTAGTTTCACCTCATTTTTTTTAGAAGGTAAATTTATTTTAATCTAATATTTTTTCTAAAAACATTTATTAGTTTGAACATGCATTAGTTTGAGGAGGCTTGGATACAATTTTCACAGTCAATCAACTGGATCTGAATTGGTTTTACCTAAAGACTTACAATCACTCAGCACAATATGCAGTTGGGAGTAGCAAGTATTATTAAAAATATCCAATAAAACCAACGCTCCTATTGCTTCAAGGACAGAGCAAAAAAAGACACTTAAGCTGACATTTGACCCATTCGCATTTAACTAATAAAATTGAATGCAAAACCACTCCAAATAAAATCTGGGGTTCAAAATAAGCATATGCGAATATAGGAAAAGGAAATTAATGAAACGCCTTTTTAAGATTTCTAGCCCTATGAGGGTGAACAAAACAAAAACACCAGGAGCTAATCTCCACAGGTTTCAAACAAGTCCTCAAGATGTTAAGAAAGCGTACCCAATATTACAGTTTCTGGTTTATTTTTTTGTAGTGTAACTGACCTATAGGGATTTCCCAGGGGATGAAATCGATTCTGCTCCACTTGTTTCTTTTATAATCAAGAAAAGCAGCATCATAAAATGCCACAACTCTGGCCTCAGACTGCTAAGAAGTTTGCTGCTCTAATTAAAAAGTGAATGTTCCCAATGTTTTGCCAAATAAAGCTCTTTTATAACAAATAACCTTTTGATGGGGAAACCACACTGTTTAGACACCAAAAAGTAATTTTAAGGCTTATCTTGAGTCTGTGCCATGGTAAATACAGGCTAGAGCTTCTTGCCTTTCCTCTCTTTACTGAGGAATCAAACCAGACATATTTCAGCAACCAGCTTGTATAAATATTCTACTGTAAATGTGACTACAGTTTGGAGTGAAAAATTCTGTTCTAATGACATTTTTAGAAGGATTACACACACTCCTACATTAGGGCAATGGTTCTATAGGATAAGGTTGTGGCAGTGTTTCTATTATTAACATAAATTCATAAATTTGCACTGCTTTTGTTCAACTGCCACAGAAAAGCTCCTTTTTGTCTGACTTTTTTGGCCTAACTCTTATGTATCTTTTTCCTACTTTTTTTTTAAAGTTTGAGGCTATTCAAGAAAGTTGCATTTTAACTGAGAAGCTCAGAAAACTCAGTAATTATATTGCATTTTGAAGATACACAAAATGTAGATGTTGATAGTTATGGGCTCAATCTCACAATTCAGCACATAGATCTGTTTTTACTAGAACACCCACAGGCAATACAGTAAAGGTGAGAGAAACCATTGCACCCTCACATGCAAACCTTGGTGAAATACACCTGTAGATAGATAACAGATCATAGAATCATAGAATGGTTTAGGTTGGAAGGGACTTTTAAAGGCCATTTAGTCCAACCCCCCTGCAAATGAGCAGGAACATCTTCAACTAGATCAAGTTGCTCAAAGACCCATCCAGCCTGGCTTTGAATGTTTCAAGGAATGGGCCATCTACCACCTCTCTGGGCAACCTGTGCCAGTGTTTCACCATCCTCATCATAAAAAAATTTCTCTTTTATATCTAGTCTGAATCCCCCCCCTTTTAGTCTGAAGCCATTACCTCTTGTCCTATTGCTACAGGCCTTACTACCCCAATGTTCTTTATAAACCTCCTTTAAGTATTGTAAGGCTGCAAAAAATGTCTCCCCAGAGCCTTACCTTCTCCAGGTAAAACAATCCCAACTCTCCCAGCCCTCCCTCATAGGAGAGTTTTTCCATCCCTCTCATCATTTTCATGGCCCTCCTCCGGACCTCCTCCAACAGGTCCATGTCTTTCCATATATAGGTCTTTCCTCCACAGCCGCTTAATTTCTTGGCTTAAAAGTCCTTTGTTCCTTTCCATCAGCTTTGAGGTACCTGTTAATATATGGCAAATCAAGTCTAATTCTATATTAATTAAGATGTCACAGTGCAGCATCTGCCTTGAATATTTTTAGTTCACATCCTCAAATTTCCTTGGTTTAATTTGGTTCAGTCCTGAATACTGAACTCCTGTTAGTAAATTATCTGAATGAAAAGTTTTCTTGACAAGATGCTGAAGGTTAACAAAGGTGAAGCCAGCTAGACCACTAATAGAGCAACATATCATCAAAATCAGCTCGGTAGAGCCAGGTCTGGGGGTTGCTAGAATCTCAAAATGTTGTCACTTCTGAAGGTTTTTTTTTAATACATCAAGATCCCTGTGTCTATGATACTTGCAAACACATAATGTTATCCCTGGAAATGAGAAAGTAGACAGCATCACAAGTGATGTTGATTTGTCAGTCTGGTAGATGCACAGTAAAAGGGAAGAGGTTGATGTACCAAATATTTTGATATCCACATATCTTTATATGCTACTGTATTTTACAGGGTATATTAAACATTAATTTTCTGATGTCATATTGCCACAACAAGACAAGAATTGCAAACAGCGTAGAAGTGCATGTAATCAATTTTTATGACAAGTTTTTGGTGTGAATGAAGAATAGCAAACATAAGCCATTCTCATTACTGTATTCTTGTTGTCCTCTATAGATGTCACACCCAAGGCAATCTGTTCTGTTATTCTTTTTAAAGAATTATATTCATATTAGTACATATTCTTGAGCAGAGCAGTTATCTATGATGGCCACTTCCAAAAATGAATGTAAATTATCATTGCTCAGACAGTTCAAGCAAAGCATGTCAACCATGAATTATAGTTATGGGTATTTATGAAACATCTGTATGCTTCAGAAAAATTAAAACCATTCTGTAAATTCTGGTTATTCAGATTCGATTTTGATGTCTATGCAAATCAGCATACAGTAAGGCTGTTATAATGCATGGTTTTTAATGAATTGCAGAGTATACTTATGAGCCATAATTAGAGCTCTTGGGAACAGTATTACCTAAATCTAATTTGCTGACAGGCCATCGTAAGGTCAAGCAAGTCTTTAAAGAAAAGGACTCCACTAATCTGAGATCAGAGATTTCCAGATTTTTCTTCAGCTTTGTACCACTGCATATTGATGCACATGTTCAGCAGAAAAACTAACCCTTTTTTATAATAATTCACAAGGTTCTAAACACTGCTGTTACAATTGACTGAAACCATTAAGCAATACATTATAAACTAATACACATTTCTCATACTATGACTATGGTTTTATATTTATCTTTGTCCTTCACAGAAAAATAATTTTGAGGATTTCAACAAGATAAAGAAACAAGATTCTATAAACTATCAGGTCTTCCTTGTGATTACACTTCTTGACTGCCATTTTTATATAAAATTATTCATAAAGCTCAATTAATTTATCAATAACTTCCTCATTTCCTTTAGCTGCAATTACTGTTTACTTGAGTTCATGTGTTACTTCTATAACGATATAATACTGGCACCTATCACCTTGCAGATGGCTGTTGTGTATAGTGACAATGTTTTGGCAGAACTGAATTTTCCTCTATATAATGAGATCTTTAACTTCAGAAAACAAAACAGGGAAATGTTTTGTTTGTTTGTTTGTTTGTTTTATTTCCTATGTTTTTTTCCAACAAGTCTCTTGGCAAAGTCTGGGAAATTCTTGTTCAGAAAACATTAAGGAATGTAGGTCAAAAGTCCTTTTTAGGACTGGCATATGGAGTTTTCCATAAACAATACTGCAGAGGTTTGTAGTTCAATTTAGGAGTTGAAAAGTGAGCTCTGAGGTATAGATTGCAATTATACAGATATACTGCACGTTAAAATATCAATCTCACAATGCATAATTATGTTGAAAATATGCTGAGGTGGCTAGTATCTAAAAATATGATAATAATAAAAGTTTATGAATTGGGACTAAGAGCTATTCCAAACTATGACAGTGAAGAAAAATAACGGATCCTTATGTCTTACTATGCAGAAAGGTTTTTTAAATTCTAAAGTCACACAGAACAATGGGCTTATTCTGATTTATCTGGAATACACTGAGTAAATCTTTGCCATTCACAGCTCTTTTTAATATGGCATGTGTGGATAGCTTTGAACATTAACTTCATGGTTTTCTTTTAAATATTTTTTATTTATTTTAGAAGCTCCAGGTGAGGCTAAATTCTCATTCTGCTTGACACTCCACAGATAAATAGCAAAATAGACTCCCTTCCTCAAGGAATTTGCAATTTGAGTAGCAGAGACTGAGGAAGGAGGCCAAAATAATCTAGCTTTACTTTACAGAAGGGGAAAATATGGCATAAGTCCATGAAGTGATAACTTTTTGATTTGTTGCTCACAAATTACATTCTGATAATGATGAAATATATTCCCATTTTTAAAACTGTAGACAAACACATTGCTTTCCTGAATTACAGAAGCAATTTCAAATTAATAATGTGAATTGTTACATTATGTAATACTCTTAAAACTAACAATATGAGTAACTCATATTTCCCTTACAAATAAAAACATAAAGAATTTACTTATTTCTTTAATTTGGTTCTGTTTGATTGGTTGTGTGTGTGTTTTTTTTTTTAAAGAAACATTTTCTTAGAAAAATAATTCACTTTCATTAGAGATTTTTTCCATTTTTTAAAGTTATAAAATAGTTGCAGTTTTCTAGGTTTATTACTTTGTGAACTCTCTTGATGAAATATTTCATTTTTGGAAATCTCTCATAATTCCTGAATTTCCTCTTGCTTGGAAAACCCTAATTTTTATTTGAATATTATAAAGCTTGGAAGAAGCCTCTACTTAAGCAACCTTGACAGAAATACTGTGCTGCCTCCTACTAATTACAGGTAATTTTTCCTTTTGGGAGTCATTAAGCCTCTTACAACCTCAGGTCTCTTCTCAAAATTGCTTTTTATGAGTCTTTTATCCACTTTTAACCAATTCTTATTCAATAAATAGTTTTTACATAGTGCTTTGCAAATGATAGTTTTCCTAAGGTAGCTTTCTCCACATATTTTGTTTTCTGTGGTCTTTTCTTTCTGCTGTCTCCATTCATTTCCTGCTGCCATTTCTCATCATTTCATCTATCCAATTCAAGGCCTTGTCTAGATCCACGTAAATTATTCCCACTGAAATTAATAATCCTTGCAAATACAAAATATTTCCATCCAGGAGTACTTGCTTTTCTCTGTATAAACCCTGTCCCCTCTTCAAAGTGTTCAGACACAAGACACTACATCTTCAGTTTTAAAGATGTCTGCGTAATTTGAGGACAGGCGAATTGGAAGATTGGCTGGTCCAGTTGGTGTATGAAAGCCCAAATAATTTTAGCCATCATTCCCATATTGAATTCTTGAGTTGGATGATAGAAAACTTTGGGTAATCAGTGGTTTGGTGAACCAGAGAAACCAGCTAGTGTTCCCAAAGCATCCGTCACAAAGGACATTCTTGGGAATTTCTGCATAATTTCTTTTTATTTCCAGCAAAATAAGGGATCTGCAGGGACTGCTGGAGAGGAGCCCAAGTGGCCATGGATAGGAGCAGAGGGAAGCAGCACACGAGAGTTTTGTATTCTTCCTTGTTTTCTTTATAAACACCAACTATGGACACTTGCTGTCCTTTCCAGTTGTAACACTTCACAGGCTCCTTATGCTTCACCTGCTCTTGAAGAGTTCAGTCACAACACGGTTGGTTGTTAACTGCAACACCATTATCTCTGAAACATTTAAAACAGTTAAAACTGAGTAAGACACTGTAATGTGAATATAGTCTAGACAGATATTCAACATATTAATATAAGAAATTGTAATTAGTTATGATTTCAGTTGATTTGTGCTACCACTGATAACTAAAAAAAAGACCTGATGCATGTGCATTACTGCTCCAACTATTGATTTTGCTTTTGGGCCTGATCCAAAATCCATTGGATGAACTTAATATTTGTAATCAGATCCTGACACTGGAAATTATTTGGAGCACATGGTATACAATTCCAGATATAAATAGAAAAAATGATCACAGGTCAGCAGTTTTTAGTAAGCCATTCTGAATAATTTTCTCTCCTGACTTCTCCACATCTCAATCTATAAATTCAGAGCAAAACCAGAAGTACGACTAGCACCACAATTATTTAATTATGGACCTAGGGACAAAGTGGCTGACGAGTTAAAAGCCTTGTGAAAAGCTCACTGAGAAAAATAACCGAAGATTTTTCATTGCCTTCAACAAGCTTCACATAAATTCCAAGATCACGTATTTGTGAGTGAGCCCAGGTTCACCTATTTGAGTGTTTTATTTAGTACTTCACAGCTTCTTGTATAAAATGTGTGCCTTCCTCGATATGCAGAAGTGTTTCTCATGCTGTGTTTAAAATCTATAATATATATACACATACATGCATATGTATGAAAGCTAAAATATATACAAATAGCCAGCCATATAAAAAATCCTTTCATCATGAAAGAGCAGTTTGTATGTGGATGGGATGTGTTACCTGAAAACATGTGATTGGCCAATGTTTTACTTAAAAATACTTGTGACAGACTTGGTTTTATTAAATCAGTCATTGTGAAACTTAATGTAATGCTGAGATGATAATGGTGCTTGGTAGCTCTAGGCTTTCTATGGTTATTACTATCTTCTGAAGCAATAATCCAAAATACTTAGAAAGAGATTTTTAACATGCTGTTTCACTGACCCAGCAATCTTTAACAAGCAAAAGTAAAACTGGTATTTGTATTGACAGTCCCCATGTTGTTGTTCTTAAAGTATTTACCTGATACTGATTCACACACAGGAGTTGTGTACAAATGAACACACCAAGGGGAGCAGTCATTAGCTGCCTACAAACAGTACAAAAGCTGTTGCAACTGATATGAAGGTTGACAAAATCCTTGGACAAACAAAGAGGCATTTGAGTTTTCCTCTGTTTTTTCTATCAGCTCTGTAACCTCTTTCAGCAAATATTATTGTACACATGGAAAGTTTTCCAGCGTTTGCCCCCCAGTGTGGATTCTCTGGCTGGCAGGGCAGGGTGGCAAGAACCACTCAACAAGCAGCCTTTCCTCAGGTATTGTGTGTCTCCAGCATTGATATGTGGAATATTTTTCAGGTCAAACTTTAAGGCGTTTGGATTATATGACATATTAATAAATAAATAGGGAAAAGAATCAATAGTTTTCAAAATTGACATACAGATAGAGAGTTTGGATTCTGGGAAAATGTCTCAACACCGAAAAAAACCCTACCATGTGCTGTAAAACACAAGACAAAATTATGCCCAGGTTTTCCAAATGCTCATGGATGTACTTTATTACCTTGAACAGTATCAGGCAGTCGAAGGGTGCAAAGCATAAGAATCAAGGAAGAATGTTACTATGATTGTAATGATATAATTATACCTATTTTAACTTTAAGCTCTGAATTTCCTGCGTTGAGAGCTCATTTGTGTCCTTTTTAATGGTCTAATTTACCTTCAAATGTGAGCAGTAATCCATGTGAGATTTTTCTGGAACACTTTGAAGTCCCAGATTTGAAAGTGCCTCTTTTGCCAGTTATCTGAGGTGAGAATCAGGTCAGCAGTATTGTTTAAACAGCTTTAGTCTGAAAAGGTACAGTTTGATTAAACAAAAGAAAAAAGGAAAAAAGATCATATTTTTGCCATTTAAAATGTGAGTATTTCTGAGAAACCAGCCTCATTCAATAAAAAAAGTACCTTGTGTCTCTGATACTTGCCACATAACCTTAGAAAGGACACCATTAGATCATTCCTGGCAAAATATAGCTTATTATTCCTCTTACAAACTATTTGCTAGGTGCCAGCATTGTGCTGCTTCACAGAATCAGGAAGAGATGGAGACATAACTTCAGCCATGAGGATTTTACAGTTTAAAGATGCAGATCGGATAAATCCATCCCAAAATGCATAGGAAGATCCATAGGAGAGCTCTGGAGGAGTGTGTTGCCATATTTTAATTTGAGTAGATAACAACGTCTTTTTTGAAATGATTTAGCATTAGTGGACTAATAAGTTAATTTTTAAAAAGTTATTTTAATTAACACAAAGAGCGCAAGGGGCTGATGCTAACACAAACAGGTACATAGAAGCTATGGAAAAGTAACCCAGAGGCTGTGACAGGCTACAATGAGATGACAAAGAAGGACAAGTTGAAGAACAAGGCCAGAAGTTCATAATTGATGTGAAAGACAAAAAAGCCAAGAAAGAGAATCAGAGAGGAGAATGATACAGATCTTGTGCAAATAAAAGGTCTGCCTAGATTGAGATACAACATTTTAAATTAAATGCTAGCAAAACTTTCAATACGTTTTGATTGTCTCTTGAAAATACCAACTTATCTCAGGAAGCATGACAGCAGAATAAGATGTAGTTGTGGATATTTTAGTAGGTGAAATGTGCTTTCAACAAAGTAGGAATGTATTTGCAGAATGTATCTGGGGAAACATGCCAGGAATTCCAACTTCCAACCACAATCTTGCTTAAGTAATATTTAAAAAAAAAAAAAAAAGAGAATAAATTTTGTCTTGTTTTGTTTATTCCTTCTTATAGTTTTCTACTACATAATGTTTTGCTGGTCTGTGATGCTTTCTGCCCCCAAATGCCTCAAGGAGTTGCGGCTTAATCTAGTTTAAATTCATTTCTCTCTGTTGTACATGGGATAAAAGCTACTCTTCCAATTAAAAAATCTGTTCCACTGACTTACACTAATGAGTAATTAGCTATTATCAGATATCTCAGGCTTAAATAATTAATATAGCCTTTGATAGACTATGGTGAATGGTCAAATAAAGCCAATTAATTTAAGACAATGATCAATAGCTCTCACTTATAAACTATATGGTTTGGTTCTATAACAACTGTCATGTATTCAATTTCTGTGGTATAACCAGAGCATCTGTTTTAGAAAACAGAATATTCCCTGGTTATTAATAAAGCTGGGGCCACTTTAATTGTTTTTGGATGTCAGTATTGTGTTACTCAATGCCTGCTGTGTTACATTCAATTCATTTTCAGGCATAAGATCACAAAAACAGTTTCATTGAAACCCACAGGGAAACTGGAGGTTCAGGTTGAACCTTTGTCCTTAAACTACAATGTTTTCATCTTCAAAATTCAATCTCCAGGGAAAAAAAGAAAAAAAAAAAACAACAAACATAGCCAGCATAGCCTAAAATGAAATAACAAATCCCTCAGTGCTCAGTGGTCACTTGGGGCCACATGGAGTAACACCACCACATTGTTCCTGTTCCTAAGGGTGATAGTAAGAGCATTTCTCCAAATTTAAAGCCCAACGCAGCTCACCTTCAGTCTCTCAATTCTTTTGTCAGGGCTGTGATTTGTCAAAGGACTAATTCCAAGGACACATCTCAGTTGGACAAAGACATAAATTTTAAATGTAATTGAGAGTGACATTAATTCTAAAATTCTACAATTCCACCCCCACACAAGATTTGTAACCTCAGTTTTAGAGGCTACTTTCTTGTTCTTGGACAACTTCAATGGCAGGACAGCCTTAAACTTTCGGACTAAGGAAATTGTCTCAGTTATATTAGGATGAAACAGGCATGTTTTCTGTGCTAAGTAGCATCAAAGGAGTTATATCAGATTTTTTATATCAGCTTTTCCATATTTGTTGTATAAACATCACAGCCTGGTTTTGCATACTTTGCATATATGTATAAATCATACATGCACATATTTAAAATGTCCATATTCTTTCAGAGTTTTGAGCTACAGGTTGCTAAGACAGTTGCAGTATCTTCCTTTGTTTAGTTTATTTTAATTTTTCTGATTGACAGTTGTTAAGATTTGAGGTGCTAATCCTCTTTTGTTAGCTCTGAGGAACCATTTCACTGATAGTCAACTCCTCCTGTTTCTGGAGACAGGATGTTTATATGATACATCTTTGTTGCCTTAAAACAGGTTCCTCAATGCGATCTGTGCTCACTGATCATAGACGCTAGTTGAAAAGCTGCACTTAGCTGTAGCTTGTACCAAGATATATAATGACATTTATTAACTGCTGGTAAAATCATCTATATCGGCCCATCAGTTCTAGCTAGCATTTGACTGTCCACATATGTGAAATTTCCTTAAGAAAAACATTGTTTGTTGCCCATTTTGGAGCAAAATGTGAAGATTTATAAAGACATTGATGAAAGGTGGAATTTTAACTTACAGAAGAGTCAGTGGTATTTATGACGTGTATTTTGTCAGCTAAGTGCGAGGATTCCTCTGAACGTCTGTCAAAAGTATGTCTTCAAGAGTATTGTGCTTTATTTGATGATTTGAAGCCTATAGAGAACACACACAGTGAACACTGTCTGTTGTCATATCTACTTTAACCAGTAAGATTAAAACTTGCTCTGGCCGACTGATGTTTACAGGTTATGTTCTCTTTAGGATTGACTATTGTCCTACATAATTTACTCTGAAGGTTTTTTTTACATATGGTGAACATCTGAATTCTGTCTTTACATATTTTAGACTTCTTTAAATCAGAAGAAACAGAGAGGTATTGTGGTGATGTATGCACAGTGTTATTAGTTGAAACTGTAACTGAGCAAAATTTCCGATAATTTAATTCCCTTCTACACATTAATTTACAGCATGTTCCAAAAAGATGGACCCAGTTTCACAGGTAGAGAGATTTCAAATTTGGTCCATCTTTTTGAAACACCCTGTATTTGGAGAGAATTATGCCAATGTTTTGGAGCATGACTAGCACGCTTAAAAGAAATATAGATAGATTGAAATACAATGCACCAGCTCGGCAATGAAAATGTTAACAGAATTAAAGGTGGGATAGTCAAAAGTGCATAGCATTTTCCAGTTAAATCTATTACCGAGGTCTTACTGATTTTAATGGGCACAAACTTAGACAAAGGCTTTGGAAACTCCTGTTTTACATACAATTGTTTCATTTACTTGAAAAAATGCAATCGTTTTACATTGCTAGTATATTATATATGTACCAAGCAGAGCTAGTACTACAACATGATCAGTATATGTGTTCAGTCTCTAACTGTGGTATGACAAATGGATAATCCTGATAAAAGCATTCCATTATTTTCATTCATTTGCCTTTTGAGCTGAAATCTTTCACATTTCTACTGATTCTAAAGGTGAAAGTTGTTAAAAAATACATTGCCTATTGTATTTTTAGTTGTGGTACTTAGAGTAATACTAATAAAAATAGAACTATGCAACCATGTACTTAAAAACATATTTCAAGACAGCATTAAGACTGACCAAGTATTGACACTTAACTGCCTTTCTCTCAGCTACTGTATGTTCATTTGTATAAACTGTTACATGGCATTGATTAGCTACTGTCAAAACCAATGGCAAGATCATTATTGATATACATGGTGGGTACAGCTGAAAAATCTGAACATTAACTACATCTTTGTGAAAATTACCCAAATTGAAGTAGATTCCCTTCACAAATAGCGAGTATTGGAATAGACTACCAGTGAAATTCTAGACGAAATATTTCTGTATGTTTCTTACAGAGAAAAAAGTCTAGATTAATGTTAAAGTATTTACTCAGATTGCCTTGCTTCTATTGTAGATAGTAAGTTGTGTCATGTGTGTCTTTAAAAGGTGTACTAAGGACTACATTGGGTAATACTTCAGGAATACATTAGATTAATCAACATTTTGAGTTTTGGCTACCCAGTTTTACCAGAAGAGTTTCAGTGCTCAAAGCCACATAGATTTCTATAGTTTCAAGGTGAATATTTATTTTCCTTTAATGTACTGGCCTTTTAAAATTATTGCAATATTAGAGAGCAACTTAAAAATATAAACATCAGATGATGAGTATCTTCAGGGTACACTTTTTGAGTTTTATACTGAAAGTAAATGTTAGACATATAATGTTTTGTTATTAGAATATAATCTATTAAATATATTTTATTTGTCTTGGCTAAGTAGGGTATTCCTCCAAACTACTATTTCTTGCTTATGTATTAATTTTTTTTTCAATATTCACACTTTACCTTAGGTCAAAACAAAAATTACAGTAAAATGACATTAGTTGGAAAAAATGTGACTATTCAAATGCTCTAGTGCCTGTGTGTTTACAGGACTAGATCCTAAATTTCCACACGAGTTCCTTCTGTATTGGTAAAAGGCACAATAGAAAACACAGTAAAATGGAATGAAAACACAAAATTGTTTCAAAGTCAGTCACAAAGTCTTTAGGATCATAAACAAGGCACTGCATAGTCAGGTGTATCAAGGGGACAATGCTATAATGCATTAATTCCCTACACTCTACTGCCATTGGATACCAACATACATTTTCTCCTATAGTCGTGCTAAAATTACCCACAATCCCCACACTTCAAGAAAAGAACTAGACTAGAAAATCTATTGATATATTTACCCATTAAAAACCAACCAAACAAGCCTCACAAACCTTTCTTTGACTAAAGAAGCAAAAACATACGCAGTCTGATGATAGAACAGCACAAGCTTCAGCTCATGTGATTGAAAAGGGATTGGACGTGAAGACCTTGTAGGTGCCTGGGTTATATTACCCCCAAGACATTCTTGATAATGTAATTGGGACCAGCGCTGTGCATTCCAAAAGCACAATAAATTACTCTTTGTTAGTTGTTTTCATGACTACCAGGGACCAATCATTTCTAGTGGGGATGTTTTTTTTCTACCCAAAGAAAGTAGAAATTGCATTAGAAGCTTTAAAATTATCCTCAATTTCCCTTCAATTTGGTGACAGAATTTTAACAAGTTGCTTCCAGGAACCCTTGAGAGCTTCCCTCAGCATCTCATTCTGTTAAAACCTTAGATACATTCCTGCAAGTACTATGGAATTTAAAACACAGTTACAAGCATTTTTAAATTGGCCTTGGTACGTCACAGCTATTAAAATTTCTATTAGTTTTTTACTACATGTAATTCCCCCATAGCACCATGAGTTACCTAATAACAAATTTACTCTTCTGTATTGAAGGTTGTATGGGATAAAGTTGAGAACAGTAACGTAATGTAAAACTGTTCAGTTGGTTGTGACTTTCTTTTTCTTTCTTTTTTTTTTTTTTAATTTGTTGCTGTTGGTTTGTTGTTTTGCTTAAATTTTCACTCTGATTTCTATCATATTTAATAGATGCATTTTTGTTAACCATCGTAGCTTTAATGTCATGGGTAACAGACCTCTGTGAAATTTGCAACTACTTGTTCAGCTCCAAAGCATGAAACTTTTCAGCACATTATGTAAATTGTTCCACTTCGAGTCCACAGTCTTTCATGACTTTCAGGTAAAACATGGCTTCTTTCAAGCTCCAAACAGACCAGGAACTCATTAGTGTAGTATCCTCAGCCAGAGAATTTGTATCGCGTTTTTGTGCAGTTCCTATTTCAGAGAGAAATGAGACAGAAGATCTGTGTCAGGGGAAATTTGTTGTAGACAGAAGTATGTTCTTGGTGCTCTGTAGAAGTCTACAGAAATCCTATGTGCTTCAGCTGTGAGTTTTGCTGATTACTTAAGTATTTCTCATTTTTGTTCAGACTAATGTAAGAAAAAATGTGCACAGAATAATTTTTACAGTTATGAACTAGAAGCAAAAATCTCTAGTGCTTGCTTTCAGTTTAGTGCAGGAACAACATTCATGTTTGTGAAGGCTAAATTATTGTAACAATCCTCTCACACTTCTTAATAATACTAATAAATACGTGGAAGTCTAGTATGGAAGGAATACCACACTGGCTCTGGCAAGGTTAAATTTGCCTCATGGGAAGACAGGGTCCACAGCATAGATCAGTATATAATTAGAGAAGAAAAATACCCAAGGAAAATACATTGTAGGGAAAAGAGTTATATACTGAACAAAGACCCTTGATGACTATTCAAAATCTTATAAAAGAAAAGAAAACTAATTGTTATAGTGGAAAATTAAGCAAAGGCTTGTAATGTTGGCATAACAATCTTATTGCAGGTAAAGGAATTTCAAAATCTAGTAAATTGTGAAGTTGGGGAAAAAAAAAGAAAACTGTTTCCAAAACTCACAGGTTTAAGTGTCATTACAAATACAATATTTCTAAAGCAGATATAAATGATTTAGTATGTGAGTGGATCAAAAAGGATCTAACAAATCAATTTTGTTGATTTGCTGGCAGATTTGAAGGATGAAGAGAGAATTCTTACTAAAACTTGAAGGAGAAAAAAAAAAAAGGAAATCAAGTGTAAATGAAATCAGATACTATTTTTTCCCAATCTCTTGCCAAACACTGTATTGAAGAGGCAGACCTTTATTCCAGTAAAGAAAGTTTTTTTGCCAAAAATGTGGAGGTGGCTACTTTGTTACCAGCCAAGCTGAGGATGAATTATGAAAATAAAACTTATATCTACGGGGACCCTCAGTCATCCGAACATCTTTTGCAACATGTTGAAAGTGACTTAATTCAGGAAGATCTGGATTCTAGCTCAGGCTCAGAGGGAACTTGAGGACTTTATGGTTTCCTTTTTTTTCTATCAAGTTTTATAGCCCACATTTGTAGTAAAATAATGTTGTTTGAAGTTTGTATGTTTCATGGGAGTGGTGCCTTGAAGAAGTTATTTCAGTTAAATGGCACCAGATGGAGTGTTTAGCTTGTGACAGGGTTCCAGTGTTTAGATTTAAATTATGTTCTTTATTTGATGGCTTTATGGTATCAACAGCTATTCTGCTGGCATACTTTCTTGTCCTGTGCCTTGGAAAAAATGGATAAAAAGCATATTGAATCAATTTTGAAAAAAAAGGTGCTATGCTTATATATTAACATAGAGGATTTTCTTCACTGTGAGGTTTCCTTACTTCATATCACGGTATGAATTAACTTTCTATTTTAATAGTATATGCCGGTTATTTTTTGACTATATGACAAACCCCAAAGGTACATGGACAGGACAGAATGAATCCTCAAAGGCAATAATGATAACTAATACTTGGTGTGAGAATCAAAATATTTCTGTACTATTATTGGGAGCTAGTACTTTTTTTTTTTTTTTTTAATTTGCCATTTTTTTATGGTAATGTCATCTATATTTTAGAACCTTCACTTTGTAGCAAAAATAAAAGCTCAAAGAAGACACAGAGGAGATCATCAGTGACAAATGGCAGGACACTGAGGTTGCTACTAATTGCACCATTGACTTTTAACAACTCTCTGTCTAAAAGTAATGAGGGAAAGAGAGAAGGTGTCTATGGAGTGGAAATTGCCAGCTGAAGAACAGAAATGCTAAAGGTGTCACAAATCATTTTAGGAGAGAGAAGTCATCTCAATAAGGAGTCAGCCCTTCAGAAACAGAAAACACAGCAGTAAAAATAAGTGTGAGTGATTTTATCTTCTTTGAAGGAGACTGGGATCCTCAGCCCACGGACTTTTAGTAGTGGCAAAGACTTTAAAGTGGGAAGATAAACACGTGAGAGATTTTATCTTCCCTAGAAAAAAACTGAAAGAATCCAAGGACTTTTAACGGGAAGAAAGACTCTGAGAAGGAGACTGAAATCAGGTCTCTTGTTTTGTGTACACTGTCAAACATACTTTCTAAATACTTGTACTATCTAGAATTAGAGTGGTTTTGCTAAAGAAAAGGAAACGAAAAAAAATGGGATAAAGTAAAGAAATATTTTAAACTTGCAAATGATCTCCAAAGGTTAATATAAAAGCCCAGTCACAGGTGGGTGAGACATCATCAGTGTATGAGCAGATAGAAATAGTTTGACAGAAAAATTCATGGGAAAGTTTGAGTCATCTCATCACTTGCTTTAGGATCTGAGAGAGTTAGATTATAGAACAGGTCATCTCAGGAACAGATCCATACAGAAAAAGGCCACACCACAGACAGCATTTTTCTTAAACACATTGGAAATCTTTTGGTGAACCTGTTTGTCTCTAGGTAGTGTACCTAAATCACTTGTTTTAAAACTGAGACTTAACAAGGAAAGCACTTAGGCATTTCTCAAAGTTTTGCTCCAAGTCACTCATGTCTTCTGAAAACAAAAGCAGGATCTTGAATTGTAACCAGAAACATTCTGAGAGCTAGAGGAAATTCTGGAATACATATACTCACCAAAAACAGAACTCTTCAGTAAAAAACCCAGATTTCTGCCAGAGCTCAGCTCAGGTTTCCAATAATTTGAGGTGTGGCACACTGCAAAAAGTAGGAATTCCTTTATAGGAATTCTTTCACACATTTTAAATATATGACTGAATTAGAAGAATAGTTAACTCATGTCTTCGTTTATGGGAACAGAGACATTACAGAGATTATATTGTCGTCTTTTTTTTTCTTTTTTCTTTTTATTTTATTCTCCACTAAATGATTTGTAATATACCCATTATCTTCAACTACTTGTTTGTATCTTTCTCAACCAGGTATTAATTTTCACACCTCCTTTAACTCACAAGAAATAATTTTATACTGCCTTTGAAAACCTGAACGAATTAACACTAGTAAAAACTAACAGGAGAAAGAAAAAGGTTTCACTTTGAGAAGGAATTGCTGCTGCCGTAGTCTCCTGGAAAAAAAGTCAGGTAAATAATCAGCTATGACCAGCATATAGAGACTTACCTCTGTTATTTCCCCTACCTCAACTTTAATAGTTTTAGTGTTCTGCAAAGGCTGAGGCAAGTCTGTGTGTTTGGGGTTTTTTTGTGGGTTGTTTGTTTGTTTGTTTGGGTTTGATTTTTTGTTGTATGTATATTTGGTTTGGTTTGGTTTGGTTTGGTTTGGTTTGGTTTTTTTGCATTGGTTTTCCCTACAGGTCTGTAAAAATAAAGCAAAAAAAAAATAAAAATCAACCAACCAACAAACCAAACCAAAAATGTCAACAATGCCCACAGAAAAACCCAAGCTGATGAAAAACTCTGAAGGCCCAACATATAAACCCCTAGATTTCAATAATCACATCTACATAGTCAAAGTTCTCATCTTAAAAATAGTTGATTCATTTGCTTCTCCTCTTCCCAGCAACGTGTTGGCCTTTCAATTAGTTTATTTTCAAAGAGAAGGCTCTTGTTAAAGAAGACAGGAATCCTTATTCACTGAAATATTATGACAAAGGATCTTCATGGACATAATGATTAAACAGTTCATATGCATTCTCAAATCAGCAATCACCCCAAGTGTTCATTGTCCTGATCACATTTAACACCATGACTCATGCAACATTACTTGCCTGTGCCATGTCTAGTTGTGGACACCATTTGCTCTCCGGCTCATGAATGCACAGACAACTTTCCCTTTCAATCACAGCCACAGAGAATTTGTTTGAATAATCTAGTGAGCCATAAATCATTATTATCCCACACTCCATATCTGGAAGACTATTTAGATCTATCATACCATAATACTTCCAGTTATTCGAAAGAGTTAACTTTTCCTAAAAGAGCTATATGCATGTGAACCTGATGCCCACATCTGTAGTTCCATTTTTAAATGTTATTGTGACTTTTGCCACTATTTATTCTACTTTTTCTTTCTTTAATTTTGGCAATCCAGTTATATTGTAAATCTTAACCTTTTGGCTAGACCTCTATTCATGTGTCCTGTAGCATTTCCATCATTTTGTATCCTTGGACTCTTCGTGAAATATTCAAGCTTTTCAATGATTTTTCAATATTTGGTGATTCAATAGTTTCAATGATTTTTCAATATTTGGTGATGTAATGAAGCCCTCAGAGAAGTTTTTTACTGCCAAGTCAGTTACACACTTTTATTAGCAGTTATGCAATGATAGTTCATACAAAGGCATATATCTTTATATATATAA
Organism: Columba livia; assembly: GCF_036013475.1. Taxonomy (NCBI): domain Eukaryota; kingdom Metazoa; phylum Chordata; class Aves; order Columbiformes; family Columbidae; genus Columba; species Columba livia. The sequence continues at coordinate 129,950,365 of NC_088603.1, read as the reverse complement.
AAAAATACATATATATATATCATGTGCATATAAATGGAAACAGTGGAAGTGGAACAGATAACACTGCTTACTCTTTGCTATTTCATCCTTAAATAGCTCAGCTGTTTTCCCTTTTTTCTTATAAGTAATCACCTTTCCCATCTGAAACAAATTAACTCCTGGGGAGGATATGTTCTGAGAGCTTTCATATGGTCCTTGTTACCAGGGAAACTACTTCTTTTGTCAGTATGTGTTCTGAAGCTCACAGACAGCGTAGATTGCTTTGTAACATCAGATGACAAGAGACAGCAAGGGCCAACTAGTTTGCATGTGGTTTCTGAGCAAAAAAATAATTAGAGACTCTCACAGCACTGGCCAAGATTACTTATCCTGGACAGCTCTTCAAAATAGAAGTGTGCAAAATTGTGTGGTTTGTCTATGTATTTCGCTTATTGTAGGTTGATGGAACAAATATTGTCCAGGGAGTGGGTGGGGGAAATGCAGTGCAGAGCATCCATTGGTACTGGGGAGTCCTCTGCTGGGGGACAATGTGTCAGGTGAGTGCTGGATGCTGAGGGTCCAGGTTAAGTAACAGTGCTGAAATAAACTGCCAGAGGAAATTGCTTCGCTTTGAGCAGGTTCTTCCTGGGTAGGTGCATCTCATCTTGAAAGTGATTTGTAACATTTACTTTGTTTTTGTCACTACACTGTGTGTGTTTTTTGATGGTATTAAGCCTAGGGCTTCCACTTCCTAGTGGAATATAGTACCTGAGAGCATATCTTTCTAATGAAAAATGCCTTTTTTAAAAAAACGTATTTTCTGCTTTTTTATTTTCTGTAAACAAACCCAACAGATACAGTGGGGATGTAAACCAGAGCTGTGATTGTACCTAATAATAATTGCTGTCTTTTCAGAAGTTTCTCTGGTTTACGTTTTCATTCTGTAATGAGCTCAGCACCCACACTGGATTGAAGGAAATAGTTGAATTTAAAATTACTAGGAAACAGGATATAAAGTGAAGCTGACAGTGAGAAGAAATGTGCCATTAATGGCTTCTGAATATCTCAGTAAGTATTCTGTTTTCAAAAGTCTGTTGAAAACAAGGCCCAATGTATGCCATATGTCTTTACTAGTTTGCTTTTTTTAACCACATCACTTTGTCTAGAACTTTAACCAGAGGAGCTGGTTTGGTTTAGAAGTGAAGAAAGACTAGATTAATGGATCTAAAGTCATCTGGATAATCCATTTTCATTCTTTGGAAGACTAAAATAATAAAACTAGGAATGCTGGATGCAGAAGCGGAAATATTAGCTTAGTTTTAATCATAATCATTCCACCATCATTGCAATGGTCCTGAAGAGTTGGAGTTTAGTCTTTCTTGAAAGCCATGTATGAATATAACTGATGTTTCAGTCAGCAGCATGTAACCCTGAATATTGGTTATGAGAACAGATCACAAAAATTGTAACACATTGACAATACACATCAAACAGTATCTAGAAAGAATCTGTACTATTAATCTGAGCAGATCACCTGGTAGTGGCTATTCAAACAGATGAATACAATCAGGAATGATAAATAATAACAGGCCAAGTGAAACAACTGAGATTACAGAAGTGGGAGAACAAATGATAAAAACCACTGCTCTTAGCTTGCGTGGTATCAGGTGCATTAAATAGTAACAAAAAGGTAAGGTGCTTCTCCCAGAAGCATAGAATCTAAACCAAATTTTTACTCATATGATGGGAGTTAGCCCAAGAAAACCAGCACAACTGAATGGCAAATTTATGAACGCATTTGGTATAATGGAGTGTAAATTATTTTATTGTGATTGCTTATGATTTTCAATACATAACAGTTTTCTATATCAAGTTTGTGTTTTTTAAAGGTACATTCAATGGGCCTGATGCAGCAAAACATATGGATGTGAACGTACATCTCATAACTATATACACAAGAAGAACTTTAGATAAACTCTCATTTGCATCAAATTTCAATGGGGCATAAGCATATGCTTCAGTGTTTTGTCAAAATGGAGATTATCCAACTTTTTGCTAAAATAACAGACAAGGAGAATAAAACACAAAACCTCTTCCCTTCAGGTCACTGGGCAAAAATCCAAAGTAAAAGACCAGAGTGTGTGAGAAGCTCAGGTGAGCTCTTCCTTGGATTCTGCAAAAACTGTATTTTCAGGTCAAGTTTGTAGCTAGCGGGTCCTGCAGGAGTTCTGCAAAAACAGAGCATTTAGACCCTGAGGGAAGAGGGAATGCTTTTCCCAATCTCTTTCAACAGTGCTCTCCCTTGTCAATTAAAAGGATGCCAGCTACTGTCAGCAAGGAAAGTCTGTCAAGCCCTTAGTGTAAGATGCCTGAAGGGAGGGTGCAGATTAAAGCAGTGTAAGAAAAACAGATGTTAGAGCATGAACTAGGGATGTTCTGAAATTCAAAGAGGTTGTTCTGCCTTAATGTGCTTAATTACAGAATTCCTTGTTGCTGTCATTAAAATTGAACCCTGCTGTTAGCTCATTCATCTATGCTCCAATTTCCATTTTAAAATTTCAGTTCTCTTAGGGGTGGTAGGACCACCTAGATTTGCCGATCCCTGAGATGTTACATCAATAGGAGGAAAAAAATATTCTCTTTATAATTCTGAACTATTTGGTGGTAAATGTAAAAAGGAAGTCCAGTGCTTAAGTTCCAGGACTAGGGATTAGATGATCTAGATTTTGTTACATTAGATATATTTGTGATGAAAACCTTGAAAGTTTCACTATTAACTTCAAAAGACCCACGATTTCTCCCTTGCTGTTAAAGCTGGAGTTAGTAATTCAGGTCAGCCTTTTGAAAAGGCCTCAGAACTGCAGATCTTAAGAGAATACAGAGCATCCCAAATATGAAGCATCCAACACTAGTGAGCTCCTTTATGCAAATTTAGTACCTAATTTTTTCTTCCTTGATCTTCCCATGTAGAAAACAGGAGAAATAATTTGGGGTTTTTATAGAGAAGTTTTACTTACTGATATTGAATCATTAATCTATGAAAATAAAATGACATTAAAAACTGCATATGATTCAACTTCCCCTCCTTCTCTTCCTGAGTTACATCAAAACTGTATTTTCAGTTTTCTGTGTAATTTTCCAGTTATCAGATTTGTCCATTCTGGGACAGAATGTAAAAGGTGAGCATTTTAGTGTAATGCATTTTTTCTAAAACATTTGAAAACTACACTAAAGACCCCCTTTCAGTAAAATTGAATCTGCTTTTGAAGAACGTTAAAAATGTGTTTTTTTTTTTTTTTAATGAATCTTGTAAAAACAAAAGGTTTTCACATTTTCATAAAAACAATTTTTTTCCAACCAAACAGCATATCCAGATGTAATACCCCTACTACCTCAAGTCATAAGAAGAAAAAATAAAATCAAGGAAAATATAAACCTAATATTCCAAATTTCCAGAAAACAAAGTAAAAATAACCAGGGTTTATTTTTGCTGCATAAATATTTAAGTTAAATATAGATATGAAAATGTCAAACTTGCGCCTACAGGAAGCCCAGGAACAATCGGAGCTTCCTTTTCAGGTTTTGAATAAAGTTATGTAAAGATGCCATCAAATGTGGTTAAGGATAGGGGAGAGGAATACTTGTTCCTGTGGAGTCACACTGTGGAAGGAGACCGAAGCTCCTGGAATGCACTTGGGTAGACTTTTATGTGCCAGAAGTCATGAATCATGTATCTAAGACAGCATGAACCTGAAGAAAACTGGCAAAAAAGGCTACTAGAGCCACAGAACCACAAGTATTTGAGTCAATTTAATATAAATATTAGCATTAAAAGCCTAGCACCAAATCCAACATTATATCATCACATAAGAACTGCATTGTTGCAATGTGGTATTCACTTTTTCATAGACCCAGCTCCATAATTTTTATGTAGAATTTTATTTGACTTCTTAAACTTTTTGTTGTCCCTCACAGCATTCATTCAAATACTCTGAATAGTATCTGCACTTAATTCCTGAATGGTTCTATATTGTTCTCCAGTTATTCTCTAATTGAGTACAAAGGCTGCAAGGTGTCACACTTCAAGGAACTCCATATTTTCATTCAGGAACTTAAATAACTGACCTGCTCTTGAAGAGATGGTTCTCATTTTTATATTAAAAAAAAAAAAAAAGATTTTTGAATGTTCTCTGTACTTAATATTGGAAGGAAGAACTATTGGATAGACTAAATATTTCTGAAAGTGAAACACTTCTGTGAATTTGATTTGTATTGTGTGAGTTCATTACTTTTGAAAATCAGCCCATCAGATTTTTTTTATCACTCTCTCAATATATCAGCCTAAGCAGAACATGTGACAGAGTATTGTAGATGATCTGTTTTGTTTAGCATTCCTGCTAGTAAACTCACGTGCTGGGGTACTGCTGAATAGTGTGCACAGTAAGGTTAGGAAAAGAGTCAAAGCAGAATAATTTGAAAATTCAAATATTCATAAAAACATATGGGGGACTGCTTCCACAGCTTGTAGTCACAACCATTGCAAATTTTAGTCACCAACAATTGCAAATACTGCTTCAGAAAGTGTTTTTCAGTTTTAGGAACCAGGCTACTGAAAGAAAATCCAAAATCTTTATTTAGTCTTTAGCTGAAGTATAACTTAGGATCCTTTTGGGACAGACTAGCTTCGGAGATAGGACATATTTGGATGGCAGTACCCCTTGCACAATGGTCAGAGTTTTTTGCTGGGAGAAAAACACACAGAACATAGCAGGAGGCAAAATGAGCACTGGTTAATGGCAGCTTGGGATAGATATTCACAGGATTCAGCAGGTAGCAGAGAGAAGATGGAAAGAAAAAAAGGAATCTCCAAACCATCAGAGATCTTTTTTTTAGTAGAACACTGAGTATCATTGCTAGTCTATGTATTCACTCTAGTACCTTCAGTCAAAGTTTCAAGTCATTGGTAAAAAAGGGACAAAACCCAAAAGCTGATATGCAAAACAAACAAACAAACAAACAAACAAACAAACAAACAAACAAACAAACAAACAAACCAAGACATCCTCCTCCAAAAAGAACAAAGCCCAAAAACTCAGGTACCACAGTAGCTGACCCCTGGTATACTCAGCTGGAATCAGAGTGGAGTCTGGGCTGTTCTATATCTGCAAAAGAATAGCTTCCAGATCTGGTCTTTGGTCTGCTCGTCTGATCAAATTATGCCAGTTTTTCCCCACTCTACACCAGGAGAGTTATTAGTAGAGAATCCTTCTGGATCTAAAAAATTATATTAGCTAGGAAAAAAGTATTAGGGTGTTTGAAGTGATATTAGGGCCTTCAGGACTGCGGTTTTGCATGTAAACTAAGTGTTTTCAGTAGTGAAATATCATAGGACAGTATATTCAAGGTGTCACTCCAGAAATGACCTTGATAGGAACAACGAGGCAGCACAGGGAGGTGATGGACTATGTACATCTCAGAAAAATCTGTGAGTCTGTCTTGGTAGATACAATGCTGACTTTGTCGACTGATCTCAGTGAGTGTTAGGTCGCTTTTGTATGTGAACAAAGCCATACATTTGCTTCTTTGGTGTTTTAGAAGATTTTGCAAGGGCTAGTTAAAAGAAGGCGGGAGAAGGTGAGTCACCTCATGCACTTCTAAAGAGACCAATAACAAAAGATAAATCATCAAAAGAAAACCACAAAAAACATAGTTGCTTCTAATTGCCCCTTCTCTGCTTATGTGACAGCTGTTGCTTTTTCATTAACAGCACTAAATTTACCTTGCAAAAAAAAAAAAAAAAGGAAGAGGAAAGCAGCATTTGTAAAAATAGTTGTTATACAAATAGAAGGTCATTTATTTATAAAAATGTATTCTACAAACTTGTAACTTCATTCACATAGTCAGATGGTATTGACATTGATGAAACTGCTTAAACATTGGTGTAAACATTTTCAATGCTGACAAACCAATAGAGAAATATTTTCTTCACTGTTTTTTACCACTACAGCTTCTATGAATCTGCCCCAAGCACAATGTAGAATGGAAAACAGCTTAGGAAGGGGTCTTCACGTCAAAATCTTTCACTTTGTTCCTCATTGTTATCTCTCATGTGATGTGGCCTCAGCTCAAAACCACATTTTCCCTGTTATTTCTTTTATATCCTTCCAACAGTTAGAGATAATTTTTTATCATCTTTACCACTAGAAGTGGTATTTCTTCTAAAAGTATATTTTTGTTTTAAAAGAAAAACAACACCCCTCAAATTTCATACAGCCTTTCATATTTTCACAATACTTCTGTAAGTACTGTACTTTCATCAGTTTAAACCAGCAAGGTTGCAGTATATTTGATCAAACCTAGAAGACTGTTGTGTTACAGAGATCCATTTCCATTGAATGAATGTAAAATGACTATCATTACACATAAGCTATTTGAGCACTGAACTTAATATAGTGTAGTAAATATTTCAACATTGGAAGCTTTTCTTTGTAAGGCATGATCATACAACATTAAAATCTGTGGATATCTTCAGTTAGAGTGAGAGCAAGGTATCTCCCCCAAGTTTCCCAACCAATCTTATGCTCTATCCAGTAGTTACGAAATCGACTGTTATAGTCACTGACAGTTCCATCACTTGCATTTGTTAACCCACAGAGCTTACAATGTGAATCAAACTTATTTTTTCTCTCTTTTTTTTTTTTTTTGAGTGGTACCAAGAGTTTATATCTGAAGTTAGACACAGAGTTTCTCAAGAAATAAACAGGCCTTACAAAACCTGGAGGTGCAGACCAAAACATTTACAGATCTTTTCCTGAGGACCTTTGAAGTTTTCCCGTGGCTGTCTCCAACCTGCTTCATCTCTGCTCCCAAAGGTTTCTCATACTCTCTGCTCTGCCTCCATGTCTCCTCACATCCCTGCTTACCTCTGTTTTACTGGCCAGCCTGTGTGGTGGCTTTTTGGAGCCAGTCCTGTTCCATTATCCAGGCAGGATCCAGCAGGGCAGAAATGTGTCAGCATCTCCCTTGGGGAGAGGCAGGAGGGAGTGCTAAAATCTTCTAATTTTCAGAAGACTCATTTGAAGTTAATGTTTCTGGCATTTCTGTCCTATAAAATTGGCTGAAATTACTGAATGTGTTCAAAAACTCTCACAAGGGCATGATATCTATCCACACAGATTTGATACAGGGGTACAAGGCTCCTATAAGTCTCCTTTCTTTCCTCAGCATGCCTAATAGTGCCACAGGCTTCATAATCTCCACGTATACTACCAGGGAGGTCTGCTTAATGATGTTCTTTCTGAGTAGGAGCTGCACGATGAGCTTATATAGTATTCTGAATAACATATATGGAATGTTACTGTAATTGCAGAGTTCATTGCATAAAAGATGTAGATCTACAAACAGTGATGATATGTAAACAACTTTTTCCAAACCTGATTTTCTAACTAGGTCATCTGTCCCTTGGTTGCTCTTATCAAGTAGAGTGGGTTCTGATCTCACCTGTTCCAGCATGTATAATGCAGTACTTCCATGCAATTCAATGAATATATAATAATCAGTGAGAACAGAATCAGACCCTTTGTGAGTTAAGTATTTGAGATAGCATCATTAAATCACTTCTGTCAGATAACTAGATTAAAGCTCAGGTTTGACCCTCCTTAACTCAAAGGCAAAATACCCTTCAAATTCATTGGGTCTCTGGACTTCATCCATAATCCATACTTATCAATTTCACCAAATGCTATTCATCCAATAAGCCGTGTCAGAAAACGCCAAGTAAAGTAATTGATTCTCTAGAAAAGACTTAATGGAAAGAAGAAAACAGGTTAGAGTAGTTAGAATAATTTTTTCAACATTTGAAATGGATTAAAGGTGGACACTGTTAAACTTTTCATATAATGAAATCCTGAATGTAATGTGCCTGTCACTAAATCTTCCAGATCTAAAACTCCAGATACATTTCACTGTATGAAGTTCTGTAGCCTGATAAAACTGAAGGGTCATAATTTATTTGCATCGGCCACAGTTAGGTATTTGAGAGTGATCTCAAACTAAATGGGATATATGTGGGTTAGGTCAGAGATTTTTCCTGAATTTCATTAGACATAACATAGGACTATGATACAGCAACTGTGGGGAGATGCTGGGTTTTGTTGTAGGGTGATAACCTCAGGCTGTTCTGTGTGCCCAGCTAAAAGAAAACAGCTTGTGTCCTACTGATGGGCTACCTTGTAGTGTCTTCTGCATTGCTGCATCTCTCCAGATGAGCTTTCCCATCATCTCTTGCAATTGATTTGTCCACAATACAAAAATACATCCTCATGTTCTGCATGAAAACACACCACTGGGTGACTGGAGGTGGTGAACACATCCATTTCAAGCATATTGCATGCAACTCTTGCAGCAGATTTCTCAAAACTGTATAGCTGCTTACGTCTTGGGGACATAACCAGCACCTGGGGGTCCACCCAGGGATACCGCCCGAGGAGCACCGCTAGGTGGCAGCGTGGTGCCACAGGTAGTAATTAGATACGTGACGCATGACGACCGCGTAACTAGCAAAATACTTAAAAATGTGTTCTCTTTCCTTTCTAAAGCTTTTGAACCAGTTGGGCATTTTTTAGATTTATTCTCCTCTTTCCGTTTCCTTTTTTAATTTTCAGAATTTGGTAGTCTAACAACCTGTCAACCATGGCTTTTTCTGTATGCCATCTATGATGTCAGAGCAAATGCCATGTTAACACAGCTGAGACTTTTCTTTCACTCAAACTGTATTTTATTTCATAAAATTTTCAGTATAAAGCACGAAGCAGAAGAGTTAAGTAGACACAGCAATCCTACTTGAACATATTTCCTGAAAAATATAGGCATACATTATTCTTTTTTGATTTGGTGTAATAATCTGTTATCTTTTGTCATGCATGTTACAATTATTTCATGCATGAGTGGAAAGGATGGATGATTTATTAGGAGTGCTCTATTCATCTTGCTGAGCAGGCTTGGGTTTGAAATTGATATGTACTTAAAGAAATACAACATCTCAGGTCACAGTTATGAAAATACATTCCTGGTTGCAGCTTCATTAAAGGTTTTCTTTTAAGAAAATATGGGCAAAAGAAATGTTGGCTGTTGCTCTTTTTGCATTCCACAGAAAAGATTATACTAATGAATGATTTAACCAGAATGATTTTCTACAGCTTCTGTTCCTGTCTTTGTATTGATTTCCATTATTCATCCATAATTACAGTACAGAGTGTTATAAAATGAGATTTGCTTTTGAAACATTGCTTGTAACTGGCTACCCTTCAAAGTTTGAAAAACTGAGGCATCAGTTTAATTACATCAGTCTATCACCAAGCATTTTTTGGAAATATTTTTAGTAGGACTTAAAACCCCATTAAAATATGATTATATTGTGAGGCCTATAGTTCTGCTCTAATTAACATCTCCTAGCAGTAATGATAAATCACCATTCAGTTGTAAGCCCTGAGTAATTTGAACGTTGCTGCCAAGATACAGCCACCCATACTAATGGAAAGCTGATTAATGACACTTTCTCTGAATAGAGTGGTGAAAGTAGAGGCAAAACCTCTGTGAGTTAATGAGATGGCTCCTCTTCTTTCTTGAAAATCTTGTGGTGTCAAAGGTTTTGTTTAGAGATTGGTCAAGAAGTGGTAGTTGTTTACTTCTGAAGAACAGGTCAGTGGTAGACACTAAGACTTAAAGACTTAATCTACTAAAATTCTGTTTCTTCTAATTTTTTTTTTTATTTTTTTTTATTTTTTACTATTGTAGGCTTCACTATGAACAGCATGCTGGCATGGAGACGCTGGATACCTGTTACAACCCACCCAACCTATACACTTATATTATCTCTGTGGGTGACCGGAAATCCACTGTCCTTGTGTCTACTGTTCTGAAATACAGCCACTGAACTGAGAAGAAACTGCACTCACAGCTCTTGTGTGCTTTTATTATTTTATATTTGCCCATGTTGATTTTTTAAAGGGGACTGGAAATCTTGGTTATTTCCACTTGTGGCAGAATGCAACCCCCCCTCTCTCCCCCTCCCTCCTTCAGTATGGAAGGAGTGGGCACATCTCCCTCTTTCTCTGCTAGTTGAGGCTAACAGCTTCTTTTGTTTGGCCACAGAGCACCCTGGCCAGGGCCATTAGGAGAAGGGAGTGCCAAGGCACACTGAGCTGTGCCCAGTGTGGGGGATGTTTGGAGGCTTCAGGGGCACCCACAGCCAGTGTGGAGGTGCAGAGAAGCTTCTAGAGTGCCTACAGTCAGATCTGATCAGATAAAAACGGGATTCTCGTCGAGACTCCGCCCATTGTCGTGGGTCTCTCGGAGCACGAGCAAGATGCTGCCCCTGAGAGCCCCCCTCCCCGGGATGGAGACTCCGCTTGCCTCGCCACCACGTGTGTAAGTAAAACTTCTCGCAGGATTGCGAGTATATTTATACTTTTCCTGCACATATGCACGTATAACTTTCCGCGCTCCATATGAGCGCGTGTAAAATTAATCCTCGTAGAATCGTGGGTGTATTTTCCTCCCATGCACATATGCACGTGTAACTTTCCATGCACGTTTGCAAGCGTACTTTAAATTATTTCCTCGCACAATTGCGAGTGTATTTTCCTTCAGTGCACAAATGCACGTGTACTTTAAATTATTTCCTCGCACAATCGCGAGTGTATTTTCCTTCCGTGCACACTTGCACGCGTAACTTTCCGTGCCCAATACGAGCACATGTATAAATTATTTCCTCGCACAATCGCGAGTGGCTGCCGAGAGCCCCTCGCACAATCACGAGTGTATTTTCCTCCCGTGCTTCCACATAAGCACGTGTAGGATTCCGTGCACACTTGCACGTGTAAGTAAATTTACCCTCGCAGGATTGTGAGTGTATTATAAATTTACCCTCGCGGAATCGTGAGTGTACACTTTCTGTACTCACTATGAGTACATGTATCTCTTTAAAAACAATCCCGCACCGTGTTTAGGCAAGTGTGTACTTCTCCGGGACTCGGGGACGGCTCCGGCATTGTTTTGAGTGAAGCCACGTGCATGCACACTGTGGACTGCCTGTTGTATTAGTTGCTGCCCCTTAAATAATTTTCCTCAGCTGATATCCGAACCTTTATTTAAGTCACTTTTGGAGTGCTAAAACCCTGTTCCTCACCGGTCTAATAAAAGTTGTTTTGGACCCTGTTGTCCCTTAAATTAACCTATGGGGTGCCCCCGTGACACCACTAAATCAAACCCAAAGATATTTAACTTAAAAAATTGAATTTAAAAGTGAATGTCACCAGTCCAGCTGTTCCCAACATGTAAAGATATGGAATAAAAACTTTGCTTCACTGAAATAAAAAAAATCCCTTTGTTATGCTCTGCAGTGATCATTGCCATTTAGGAAAGAGACCTTGTGGTTGTGGTAAATATTTCTAGGAAAATATCAGTTCAGTGCTCAGAAGCTGTGAAGAAGCAAATTGAGTGTTGAAAATTATTAGAGAAGAAATAGAGAATAAAACAGAAAACATTATCGAAAAACACTACAAAACTACAAATCCATGGGGAGCTCACATCTTGAATAACAGATATAATTCCAGTCATCCCAGTGTGAAAAATATATAGTAGATTTGGGGCAGGTATAGAAAAAATTCAACAAGGATGATCAAAATTACGTAATTCTTTTCATAAAAAGGGTCAAAAAGCATACTTCACCTCTCCAGCCTGAAAGGACTGATAAGACTTATGAGACTGATAAAGTTCTGTAGAATTATGAATAACATTGAAAGGTGGATAAAGAGTAACAAATCACTGTCTCACAGTACAAAAGTGAGGAGCGTTAAAAAACCCATTACAAGACAGGTTTGAAATAAGTAAAAGGATATGGCATCTTCAGATAACACTTTCTTAATCTGTGGAACTCCTTGCCATAAGGTGTTATGCATGCTAAAATTTGAGATGGGATGAACAAAAGTTTGGAAAGTTTCTCAAAACAAAAAAGCCACTGAGTGGTCTTAAGCCTGTGGATCCCTTTGATTTCATGTAGAGCTTTGTTTGTGGGTAATACTACTAACTGACACCCATCACATTCGTTTCAGTGCAGAGCATTCAAATTCAGTTCATTGCAAAGCAAACCATGGAAGTCTTAATAGCTGTGGCCAGATCAGATTCCACCAGGAAAAGGTCCAGTCTCATTGCTGGTCATAAATAAAAGAAGATGTTTTTGGTGAATTTTGTTATATGGTATAGTGAGAACAGCAGAAAGATGCTGAGGCTGCCTGCCATCTTAAGAAATGAGAAATGAGAGCAGCTGTCCCTCAAGCAAAAATTTTATTACAGCATTGGTTACTTGTCCAAAATGTTTTCCTCTGCCTATCAATATTGCTTTTATTGTGCCCAAGTTTAGTTCAGCCAGCTGTTCCTAGTCAGAGTTCTAACCTCTCTTAGGTTCCCAGACAGCTGAAGAAGGGTAGTTTATTGCAATTTGTTTTATTGGATGGCAATAAGTAGAAAGTTAGTTTACTGAATGAGAAAGTGATGTAGAGCTGAATGTCACCACATATCCCTGGCATTTCTCTCTGTTGAGTATGACAGAATCCCCAAAGAAGTTGTATCAATATGTTAAACGGAATGAGAGGAAAGAGTTTGTAGCTTTCTGCACAAGGGAATTTTACTGTCACCTTGGCATTTCCAGTCCATCACTTTGGAACCTGTATCTACCATTTCCCTCTGTAAAGCTGTCAGACAGAAGTGAGTTTTAGATTTTTAAGATTTTTGTCATCAACATCTTTCATGTCCTATGCAGTAGCCTTACTTAACTGTGAGTCCTTTAGGTTTTACTGGTCTCTAAATATCTAGGGCACCTAATTAAAAAAATAATAGGATTTTGTGAAGTTCTTTTTACAACTTTCATGATAAACAACCTAATAATAATTTCTTGGAAGCTATTTTTCTTATGTGTACCTTTCAGAGATATCAGCTTCAGATAAGCAGGAGGACAACTACAAATTCTTAAATTGTTACCAGCTTATTTCCTTGGATTATGTTTACCTCCCTTGATGCACCAAAAGTGCTGAACCCAAGTGAGTTTTTAATTCAGCGGGGTTAATTATTATCAGTTCACTGTGGCTCTCATAACACCGCTGGCTCTGAAGATGTCTAACTGACCTATTGATTTCCTTGGTGTTTTGTGGCTTCTTCTGATATGAGCACAGATTTTGTGAAGTCATCTTGGAGCAATGACAAACAGTCGATATGCTCTGCCCAAATTCTGCTATTGAAACCTTTTACTTGGTTGTTAGATAGTATTGCCTGGAAAGGTACTGACTGAACTGTGTTGCTGGTTTATACTGAAGGCTATTCAAGGAGTTAGTCGCTCAGCTGCAAATGCTTCAGTTCGCTGTGCATTCTTTATTTGCTTATCCTTTTTTTTCCTCTTAAATTATGCATTAAATATAAATCTGCGGCAGATACATCACAAAGACAACACTGTACTTATAGCAGATGGTAACACAGAAAGATGATGTAATGTTTTTGGACTGTCTCAGCTCCCCAGAGCAAGACAGGCTGGAATTCCCCCCACGTCAAAGATCTGTCCCCCTGTGAGATAGAAAGACAGGCTAGCTTAGCCTAAGACTGGTGGCAAGCAACGCTGCACAAGCTGGCAGAACTCTTTTCTACTCTTTAAAGAGAGATAAATAAATAGATCCCCAAACTCTTGAAGGCATCCTATGCAGTTGTCTCATGATGCAAGAAAGTCTCTTGACTGCTGTTTTGTCTTTTTGGCTTTGCTGCCCTGTCAGAAGACTCTTGTATGAAGGGTGACCTCTTTTGCCTGACACTTGCCTTGAATCTGGACAAAACCTTTTGCTGCTTAATATTGACCCATGGCAAATGGGTGTCGCCACTGATGCTGGTTCAGCTTTGTCAACTTACCTCACCTCCTTCACTACCCATTCCCCTCAACCTGTGTCTTTCAGGAAATCAAGAACTATGTGTCCCTCTCTATTTCCCTTTTTTCAAATAAGTGATAGTAAATGCTATTTTAATCTTTCACAATATTAATTTAAAAATATGCTATGAACAAACCTTTGGGTCCCTACTGCTCACATGATATAATCATACAGGAGGGATTGGACCTGTCTGTCGGGTGGGTGCCAAAGACAAGGTGACACTGAGTCTCCCCTCACCTGTTAATATGTGAAATCCCCTGCAACACCTCTGCCCTTCAGCCACTGATCTCACATGCACCAGAGCTCTGCTCTGGCCTCTTGTAGAGGGTAGAGAAGAGAGGAGATAGGGAGAAGGATGGATAATATGGCTCACCCCTGATCCTTTCTTCTCAAACACTACTCATGTGAACCCCCCCTCTAGGAATCAGAAAGCAGAGAGGTGTGGGGCAGCACCACACAGCAACAGAAGCATCTGTGCAGAGCGCTCCAGGCCAGTGCACAGCACTGCTGTTACCCATCTTGCAGTAGAAACAGCACCTAATAATGTTTGGTACTTTGTTGCATGTTGTATATTGCTACTCCAAGGCAGGTGTCCTGCATGGGATGAATAAGACTTCAGCTTTTGCTCTATTTATTTTCGTTGTTGGATAAGACAATAAACAGTGGCTGAAAGGTTACAAGACCACCTCATTCCTCTATCCAGTCATGGAAACAATCATATTTATATTATTCCCTATATTTTCTCATAAACTCTATGAGCGTGAAATACCTTACTTCTTTCCCATATATGAAAGGTTTAAAACTCACAGGTAGAAATTAAATCACATGCTCTTTCAGAGAAGCAGATAAAAATTGATTCCTCCTTTAGAATGCCTGTAAACTGAAAGCCTATTGCAGAATAAAAACTTCCAAAAGAGATTCCACAGGCACTTATGTGTATGAGTACATGAGATCATTAAGGACAGTAAGGAAAGTTAGGAAAGGATAAGGAAAGTTAATGTAAATTGCCAGATGATATGAAGTCAATTAAAGAGGATTAAAACACTCAGGAGTAAACTATCCTTAGATCACTCCAACTTCTAGTTACCTCACACTTGAATTCATCCCCATGATTAAATATCATGGGGATAGCACTTAGACACATACACCTGGAAATAAAATCCTTAGCTGAGTTGACTTAATTTTCCTGAATGATCCCATGTACAAATGATCTCACAGTCAAATTGATTAGTATTTATTCTTAAAATGGCACTGAGGTATACATTATGTTCTGCACTTGCTCACAAGTTTTCTGTTCTTTGAAATTCCTTCCTAGCCTAACAAACACCAGCTGAAATGAGGAGAGCCTGACACAGGTGATAAGGCTGACAGACAACTTAATTATCTTGACCAAGGAGAATTTGCTTGTTTGGACAATCAGAAGGGAGGGAGACAGCTTGCTTTTAGTATCCCAGCAGTGATTATGTATATTATAATAGTCAACACACAGTACTTTCCAGTCTCTGTGTCTAGGAAAATGGACACTGGGAACTGTGTTAGAAATGAATGTTATGAAATTAGTTCTCTGGAACAAGTAAATGTTTCATATTGTGGAGATAAGCTATATAGAACTGTCCGAATCATTGAAACAAAGCAGCCCATCTGTTTGCATGGAGAGAGAATGACGACCAGGTGTGTCTCAGCTGGAAAATCAGAGCATGAGCATAGCCTACTGGATTCTAGTAAAATTGCATTAGCAGTAATTGCTTTTGAAAGGAGCTTTGCTGCTTAAGCTCTTACACGAAATGCAAAATTTTTCCCTCTTTGAGCCTTTTGCATGCTGTCCTAATGGAAAATCAAAAAGAAACGATTGATCCCCTAATTAGTGAGCTACTAAAGCTACTGCTAACGTTCCAAACTGCATCCTGGATTAAATCAGAATGAATTTGCTTGTTTTATTGCTTATTTTGAGAAACAATATGAGTTATGTGTCTCCTCATGACCCCATGACGTTAAAGGCTTGCTCAGTTTTGCATATTAATAAGTTAGAGCCATACAGTCATCCACACACAGATATTCTAGACAGGACAGAAGGAAGTCAGACAAATACATATTAAATTATTTCATTAAGGGAATAAAAATTACTAAAGAAATTCCAGTTCTACTGTGCAGCCTTAGCTAAAACTGAATTCACTGTCTGTATGTGAGCATGAGCTATGAAATATGGCAATAATAGCTCAGAAGTCAGAGTTGGTTGTTGTTTTTTTTTTTTCCTTTTATCGCATCCTTTTGTCCTGTAAGTATGATTTCTAATCTTCCTAGAGCTCTTAGCTGATTCCTAGAGCAAAACCTGCATTGCTTAAAAAGGAAGGCTGTATCTTGGCAGGGAATGGATCTGCCACAGGATCCATCACAGGCTTCTGAAAAGTGAGGGCTGCCTCATCTCAGCACTGTGACATTGTGTTACTCTCCAATACCTCACAGTAACTCCTTGCCTCTCTTTCAGCGGGGTTCACAAAGACCATTTAGTCTTTATTGTTTGGCCTTGCACGCCTGCAAATCTGTGTCACATCTCACCTACCATTGAATGAAAATAGCAGCTACTCTGGAAGAAGAAAGGGCAGTGCCTGAGCAAAGAGACAACACAGGGATGGATGCTCAGTGCATCACACCTTAGCAGACAGGTGAGCAAAAGAAGGAGACTGGAAGCCTCCTAAAAAGACTGGGTGTTCAGCCAAATACTCTTGTTTTGCGGTGCTTCTGTGAGCAGAGTCTATGAAATATGACACATTATCAATTAATAATAACTTTGTCTACCAAAAGCAACAGCTAATTTATTTTCTTTGAAGAATACTTGCTTTAACCTTCAAACATATAAACATATACAGCCTGTAGATGTTAAGAGACAGAATTGCATGCTAACCAGAGGACCTTCAAAGTTGTTATCAAATCTCTCAGAGTAGATTTGAAGCTGATAACATGCTTGTTGTCTTCAGCTTGTTTCAGTTTCCTTACTTTCAATCTCATTGCTGATCTCCAGCAGCTTCTCTGCTTGCAATTCTTATTTGACCTTTTTGTTGCAAAGTTATTGTGGAGGCTTTAAATAGTTCTTTATGAGATCTCAGTGGGTATTTCAATCTGAAATTCAGGAATAGTTCTTGTTATAATCCTAAGAATCAGCATATACAAGCTGACCTGCAGCTTAGTGTTCATTTCAGTCCCAAATGTCTATTGTCTCTCACAGTAGGTATAGAAGAGCACAGTATAAGGAAGAAAACTGTTTATTAAAACTGCTGTGAAACAAAAATTAGGAGGCTAGCATGAAACTTCGACTTCTTCAACTGAAATGTACTTGTCGTCATTTTAAACTTTTTGGTTACTCTAATGTTACAATGATAAGAATTTATTTATTTTGCTCAACAGAAGTAATATAACATATTTTACTCCAAAACTGATTCTAAATCAGTGCAGTTGCAGTAACTGCAGATTGTGAACAGGTTCCATTTTTTCTCATAGCAAATGATCTGCATATTGAGAATGCATTTGTGCTATCAGGGCTTAGATGAACTAATCATATCCCCAAATTGCAAAACAAAACTGTTTCAATTTTATTGCTGAGAAAAAAGAGACAGACTTTGCAGCTAGTACTTGCAACAAATGAAAATCTGAAGACTGAAGATTAGCTAGTAATCTGATATTTTTCCTCATGTTGATTAGTAATTTATGTTTCCAGATGAGTTCAAGCAAGTATACTAGAATTTAGCCCTCTGATTTCCATGGATCTTTTCTTTAAAAACCATTATTAATCACTGTGAGGAAGCAAAAATAAATAAGAATTATTAAAAAAAAAATTGAAAAAAAATGAATGGGAATATATAGAGCCAAATCTTTTTTCTAGTTTTTTTGCAGTGATGACCACTAAAGTGAGAATTATGGGAGTATTTCTCTCTTAACAGAAAGATTCTGAAACCTCATATTCCTGCACAGCAAGATATATAAGCTCTGTTATACAAATAATTATTGCTGTTGCCACTCTCCACATGGTCCCACTTTTATTTTTATTTTTAAATTGACACCTTTCCTTCTACTATTCATTCCATTTCATCACCAGCTCATGTTTTTTGCTTCCCATTTATCAAAAAGAAAGAAAAGAATTATTCTCACAACCAGGAACTAAGCTAGAGGGATTTGAATTTCTATTTTACTTAGTGTCACTTAGACAAAAGCACACAGAAATAAAACACATAGTAAGCTGTTGACTGTGATACCACAAATGTGCTTTAAGAGTCTTCTGTTCCAGCAGCAATAATGTGAATATTTCTTTGACATAAAATGCTTCACCTCTAACATTTTCTCCCAGAATTTTTCTGTTCATTTAAAAAAATAAACATCCTTTAATCACATTTCTAAAGCAATGATTTGCAATGACACGGTGCCAGTGAATCAGGTGCATTGCCCATCAGCTGTGAAATCTTGGATGATTTCAGGTTGAATCTTGCAGCAGGCTGAATTAGCTACAGCCCATTTTGCTTATTAGTTCATGCTACTGCACTTTAAATAGCATTGGACTATTTTATGGCAGCCACACCCTTTATCCCAACTCTTTAACTGGCCTATGAAGTGTTGTATAACTACCATTCCCCTCTGCGTTCAAAGATATTGCAAATCCCTTGTCCAGGTTAAGACACTCTGATCCATATTCTGGTGCTAAGTAGTATGAAACTGAAATGAGTACAGTGCTCTCTGTCATTTTACCCAAATGAGATCAAGAGCATTGCTCTTGTGGCTTTCTCATTTCTGTGCGCAAACGTGAATGACAGCTTTAAACAGTATGTGTTACGGCAGACTTCATATAGTCCTTAAAAATCACTGTACTTCACATTTCATTTCAATAGTGATGAGCAAAAAACTCAGAAAAAGTCTTTGTTGACCATAAATTAACATGAGCTGCCCAGGTTTTGGTACAAAAATATGTGACTGGTAGCTCTGTTCAAACTGAAAGGCACAAATCCCTGGGGATATGCTTATCAAAACAGGACCATGTGTTCTGCATTATTAACTAAGGACTGTTTACTCAGATAAGTCAATATGTGGAAGAAATTCAAAAAGAACATTTTGTTCCACAAAAAGAGTTGAGCTGAAAATATATTCAAGCTTTAGCTTTCATATTGGTCAACCTTTTGTTTTCATCTTTCATACCAGCAGGGTGGTGGAAATCCCATTTCCCAGATAGCACAAGCTGGCTGAGAGAAATCATTTTCTTCATTTCATTTAATTTCTTGTGCAGAATGGGCTAAAGATATAGCCTGGAGGCACCCCAGGGTTTGATGTACTAAGATGCCGAAGCACTAAATTGAACAGGAAATCCAGAATAAAAACAAATAACAACAAAATCCATGTGAAATGCTTGGACAGTAATTCTAGTACCTGAGAGTCCTCAGCATTATCTTTCTCCTGACTGATAATAACATACATAGAAAATATATATCAGCAACAGGGACGTGAAGGCATTTTCTATAGTCAACTAGAGGATAGTTAAAGATGATTCTGACACTCATTTCTTTATATAAGGTGGTCTCTCTACATATTTCTCTACATGGCATATAATATTTCCCTCTCTTGGAGGATTTCTATAATGAGAATGAATTGGCAGGGCAGAGAGTGAATGTCACCTTTAGCTGAGGGCCTTATTCTTTGCTTCACATGGTTGTCCAAAGGGAACATAAAATACAAACACACAAGACCAGAAATCTTTTACCCACTTAGTACTCATACAATTTGTAACCCATTTTTCAAATGCGAAAAGGAAGATCCGAAGTGTATGCCAATTAAGAAGCCAGTCATGAATTTACTTGCCTTAAAAGTCTGCACCTAAACCACTTGTATTAGGCTGAGCTTGTAGGCACAGCAATACATCTTAGAATGTTTCCACATAGATTAGGATCAAGAGATAAAATTTTAGTAGCTGGAAATTCAAACTAATACTTTAGTATTTTTTGGTTTTTTTACTTGTTTGTTGGCAATACATTGTTTCTAGGAGATGAAATCAGTTTTAAGGCCAAATCAGAAAGTGATCATCAAGATGAAATCAAGATGGCTTCGGTAAAAAGAAGACAGTGTGTTTACATGAAGTCATCTGGACACCTGGGAACTGTCTGGGTCACTTCATTAAGTTGTACAAGGAATTGGAAACGAATATGTCAAGACTGAAAACCACTGCAATTATGATGTTTAGAGGCTGTTCAGTAGCATCTGCTCACATGGAGTGCACTAAACTGCGTGGCACTGATATGGAAGACTGCAACCTCTTTATCAAGTCTAGCAAATTCTGCATGGGTTCTGGGTTATTCATACCAGAGAGCCTTAGCTTCCTGTTCAAGTTGATTGCTGAAAAAAACTTATAATCACTTGAATTATTAATAAAGTTTACTAGAACCCACATCTTTTTACAACAGTTTTGTTAAAGAATTTAGACTTTTAGATTAATAAACTATGAAAGTGATGAAAGAAAAACCTATTTTTATTCATTTTCATTAGTATTTTTCAAGTGAACAAACCATTTTGCTGTTCACCTAGCCTTAAAGTACTTCTACATTTTAAGTACCTGGTAGTCTAACTGACTGTTTTAACATGAAGTAGAGTTGCAGTCTCATGGCTATACAATGTGTTGTCATTCAACAATACAGTGTAGTCTCAATGAAGATATTATTCAGAATTTCTTATTCTACACAGACATCTGTAAAGTATTTGAAACTGATTGGTATGACAGGCAGTATAGATGTTACTATAATATGTGCATAGATGATACTAACAGCTTTGTAAAGATGTGACCTTGTGGTAAATCATAACACGAGTTGTCTCTTGGAACTGTACCAATGCACATGTGCCCCTATGTGTCCCTCCCATGCTGCAACATGAAAAAGGATTTGTGTGCCGAAACAAGCTGTGCTGCATAGGCAAGAGATTGTTTTAGCAGTTTTCTGTTAGAGCTACCACTTAACCTTTCAGTATCAAACACATAAATACCACATGGGAAATACAGTGAGAATATAGAGGAAATCAACCTTGATTCTCGAATTCCTTCCATAATATCCTTAAATTATTTCACATAGTTTTCTCTGAAGCTCACTTTTGTTACTCTGTAACTTTTTGGGAAGTGCTTTAGGTCCACTCTGGATTTTTGTTTTGTGAATGATGTCTTATTTCAGAGACAGTGTAGAAGACAAACTTCACTGAAACACTTGTGTTATTGGTGCCTAGAAGAATAAACCTAGAGGTTTTCAACGCTTTTGCTTATTTTCTACCCATCCATCAGTGCTATTCTAGCACAAAACGCTGATCTAGTTTTTCTTCCACATAGAATATCTATGTTTCAAACAACACCGGAAATTAATAGTTCTCATTGTGGCTCTTAGGTTTTATTCCTTGATGTTTAATTATCCAGTGAGTTACAGCTTACTGCCTCATTGCCACCGTAGAAAACACATTAATCAGTTAGGAGACTGCTATGTACTTTCACCATAACACAGAAGCTGCTTCAAAAGAGTTAATGATAATTGCAGAAAGAATTTTAGAGACAATAGGGAACAGCCTATTCTATTCTATTGTATCTCAAATAAAGAACTATCCCATGAAGAAAAGCAAAAATATAACAACAGATATTTGCCATGAGGTTGTAGTGGAGAGATTGGTCAAGTATTTCAGTTTGAGAGGAAACTCAAGAAAATGGCATCCTCGACACTGCAGATCAGTTGACTCTGTTTATACAGCACCATACCTGCTCCCTCTGACAGCAATTTTCAAGGTTGTTTTCCTATCAGCCTCATACAGGCCACAATTATGAGAAGGTGAACACAACAGAGATCCTACACCTTACTTGCACTGCATGTGTACCTAATAGGTTGCTGTAGGGATCCTTTAGCATCCAGGCCTGGGCCCTGGTGTGCATGAAAAAATGTTCTTGTCATGAAGACCACAGCATTTCTACACAAAGCACACAGAAAACAAAATCAAAGCACTGATTACATAACAGGCAAATTTTAAAAAAACTCTATATGCACTGGTGCTAAAAATAGCACATCAATAAAAAACACTAAAATGAATTTTCTGCAACTGTCATTGAATTTTTCAGTGTAAAGGAATCATGAAGAAATGTCTGACTGGGTCATATTTGTGTTGTTCTCTCTCTGCTGATTTGTTAAGGTCTTCTCAGCCAGGGTCTAAAGCACATTTATTTGGGAGTGGCTTTATTAAAAGTACTCTGTTCTCCTACCCACATGAACCACTTAGGGTGAAGAATGAAATCCTAGACTGTAGTATTTGCTGTCTTGAAAACTAAGTTAAACTAGAGAAAGACACAACATTTGTATTTATTTGTGCTATAATCTTCCTTTTTCTTTTATTTCTCCTTTCTCTTTTCCTTTTTTTTTCTGCAGTATGCTGCTGTTCACGATGAGCACATATCCCCCCATCACACACAGTCTGCACAAAGCACACTGCATCCACATTGCTGTGTTTTGCAGCTTAAGTCAGTGCCATGCCATTTCAAGTAGGTCATTTCCAAGAGTCTTCATAAATTTTAAAATCCAAACCTCATTAGACCCCACTGAAGTTCTGAAAGGTGTGAAACGTCATTGTCAGGTGATCAGGGTGATCACAACACAGTTGTTACTGGACCGGGATGTGTGTTCATCCAGAGTTCGCCTCAGAGAGCAGCCACAAGAAGTATTCACTGTTCAAGAGAACACACACATTTCTGTGTGGAATTCTACAAGCAACCAAACATAACAATAGTAGTGCATAAAACTTCTTCCCTTAAATCTTTAGAATTCTAGGTGAAGTTGCAAATTTGAAGTTACTCTAGAAATTTTACTGAGGTGGACATATGCCATCCAGTAGATGTAAACTAGCATAATTTAGTTTGCTTTGGTAAGCTTTTTTTGCTATGAGCTGGCCTTGTATCTTCATATACCAGAAGAAGCTACTGACCTACTAAAAGTCACTTCTATGGTGTTGGGATATAACTAATATATATATATATATATATAAAAGATATAACTATCTTTTAAGGCAAAGGAAGTGAAGGTGTGAGAAATCAAAGATGAGAAGGGAAAGAGAACCTTTCACATGCAAAAGTATCACACTGTGTCTCCTGGGAGAATAAACAGCAGTGGCAATGAACAGACCCTGCAGCAAGCAGCTTCCAAATGACTGATTTAGTAATAAGCTATGAGTTTACCAGCAGTGTCTGTGGAACTGAACTAAATCCCTAGTAATGCAGGTTTGCTTCTTACTCAGGGAAGTTTAACTATGGAACACAATGCCCAAGGCTTTGCAAATGATAAGTCTTTTTTCACTCCTGAACTGTGTCATTTCCCTTGTAGGTAGATTTATCCCCATGTTTTTTCTCAATGATAGACATATTGGGTTTCTTTTAAAATTACTATGCCAGTTTTCCCACAAGACAAATAATCACCGTTAAAATATCAGGCTTGACCAAAGAATAGTGGTTCTATTTTGTGACAACCTTCTGTGGAACCTTCTGTGGAATTTGAATGTATTTTGTTCTACATTGGTATGTAAATAATAGCTTTTGTATGTATCTTCTATCACTGGAATCTTATTGAATTATCACATTTCAAACTGACGCAGAAATTCCTACCTTATTAACGGGATGGGAGGTAATGGCTGGGACACTGTCCAAAGATTCCAGATGAAATCTCACCTATGCCCATTTTCACAGCAATTACAGTGCTGGAGAACTTGTCACTTCATTTCGCCCCTCACAGTATGATATTTCTCAAAAGTTATTACTTTTATTGAAACATTTTTAGCTTTGACATAATAGTATATTTCATCAAATTAAAATTTCACTAAACATGTTTTAGCCAGCTCTAGGAAATACAAACATACTGATCGCCACTCTTGAGGTGCTTTGAACTGTTTAAACCTTTTCCATAGTGTTAAAAAACAACAGATTTTTGGCTAAAAGTTGGAAATATACTTTCTATTTTGTATACATAAATCTTTGCTCTGTAACAGGATGTGATACAATTGTATAGTGATTAAGCAGTCACTTTGTTATCATGATTTTGTTAAACAATAAGATAAATGGTGCCAAAAAGTTTGAAGTGAACCTTAAATTACTTTGAAATATTCCATTGTCTTATGCAAAGTTAAAAATGTAGTGATGCTATCCAGTCTGAATTGCTCAAGTCTGTAGTTATACTTCATATGTCTGAGTCTTATATGGATAACCAATAAATAAGTTAAATGATTAATGCTATCTTCTGAATATCTATTAATTAGAGTTCTAGAGATACTGGAGGTTAAGAGTGGGCAATGAGGAGTATTATGGTTTTTAAGGCTTCTTTTTCTTTCTGCAATAGACCTTGCCCCAAAGCCAGGAACTGGCCTTCTGAGCTGTTCAAGATCAGCAGTGGAAACTCTTTTCATTCTTCAGTCACACCTACAAGCCTTAAGGGACCTCAAGAAAACTGAACTTTAAATGTCATGCCAAGAAGGGAGGACATAAAAGTTGTCTTGGTGTGCGGTAAAGATACTTCCTGGCTGAAATCTTCTACTTGACTCAAGAATTCACCTTGTCTTATGACCCACATGGTACACCTCATCTTGGTTGTCAGTGGGTCCAACCCAACCAACCAGGCATGTTTTTTTTGATTACATAGTAGTTTATAAGCCCTGTGTACCTGTAAATTGTTAAGCAGTGAAATTAGGGTTTACATTGTCAAAATCATGGAATGAAGCCATTCAATTTCCCGTCAAGTGAATGGTCATGGGAGTGAAATTCCATAGCTAGATTTAGAAAGCAAACTCTATGTCACTCACAGAAAGTCATGTAGCAAAATACACAGCAAATTCCCATTCTTTTGTAATGCTTTATTCAAGATACTGATTTCCATGACATACTGTCTACACATACAAAACAGGTAATATTTCACAGCTTGTTCTAATGTTTCTTGATTTTTGTAGTACATTTTTTTTTTCATTTCTGTGTGCCTGAGTCTTCAAACTTGTGCCCTAACCATACCATGAACCTCCTGCCAAACTCCCATCAACAAGTTATACTTGTATGATCACAGCTTGATGCAGTATCAAAAAGGTCACCAGCTCTGCTCGGTGAACCCACATGACTTCTAACAGGTAGACTGGGTACTAGCTGACAGGTGAAAAGCCATGAAGAAATAAAGGGCTGAGGAGCAGAAATGTAATAGTTTCTTAACTGGGGTCATGATCGTGGATAAGCAGCCCTTATTCTTTTTCTGTGGAAATGGCTTAACTCAGCTAATTGTTGCCAAAGAGCATCTGGTTGTCATTGCACTGACATGGGCTAGCAGCACTCCTGAGACCTCCTCTATGACAGTAATTTCCAGCTGAATAATTAAGGAGCAGGTCAGTGTCAGGCAGTACTTCTATGGCTGCAATTACCAATGTGTGCCTGGCAGCTCAGTGAAGGTGTCATTTTCTGATGGGAAAATATGTTGGAATCTGTAGCAATGTAAGGACTCAGTAGCCTGAGGCTGTTTCTTAAACTGTGTGGACCTGGATGAAGCAGGACTGTAGTATTTAGACACAGAGACGTAAGGATCAGATGCTTTCCAGCCATGGGCTTGGGCCTGGGCCAGATGTACTCATGACCCACAGGCTTCCCAAGAGTGGAAATGGAGTGAGGAAATTATCCTACTTTACCCTATTGAATAGTAGAATGCAACATATTACACTAGGCTCAAGAGACTAGAAAACATATTGGAAGGACTATTTTTTCCCCATTAGGAGCATGAATAATGACGAGTGAACCATTTCTACAGTGTTCTCAAATTGTTGACATCACTTACTGCTAATTAGGTTAGAATGAAAACCAAGTTTGCAACAGTCTTATAATAAAATAGCATATGAACACAATTGTTGAGTCCTCAGCTATCATACAGAAATAGAAATAGTGAGGTGACGGATCAAGATCAAAGTATGTCAGTTCTTGGCCAAACCAGCATATACTCCATGTTTACTTGACAGATTAGCACACATACTTATATCAAAAAACACATCAAATCCAAGTGAGCCACACTGAATCTAATTTGTGTCACTGAGCAATGAAGTTGTCAGGGAAACTACCCAAAACCTGACCAAATACCACTACTAATACAAGTCACCAGTTTCTTTCAGGTGAAGTTGAAGGAATACGAGTGGAAAACATAAGATTCCCTTTTGTTTAATTTTTTTTGCAGCCAGTGGAGGCTGAGAGAAGTACAACTCAAAGCCTGTAAATGTATCTTAAATTTATTATCTGTAGGTAGTGGCTGTGTATCTTTTTGCTGAGGTGAAATCCCAGGTGAATTTCAATAAATTAGTTTTTTTAGTTCTTGAAAGCAAAAAGTTTTAGTGCACAGAAATTATGTGATACAGAGTCTGTACCAAGTGTTGTGCCCCAAGGTGTGCAATGTCCTAAGATAAATTGATGCAGTCTACATAGAAACACCATTAAAAATGCATTGCAGAAAATTTCAAATAAAAATAATTGTTATATACTGCAGTATTGTAATACAGAATAACAATTAGTATGTATTATAGTGAGATACTTTTCACATAAACGTGTAGTTTATTGAGGCAAAGTTATTGGGTTTGTTTATTCGTTTGTTTCAATTTTATATTTTAACAGTACAGTTCAGAAAAGATTGGTCAGCAAATACAAGGTACCACAAATTAAATGTTAAAAAGAACAATAGAATTAAGAAAAATCCTACTAGATTTGAAATGTTTTTCTATGGTTTTAATGAAATTCAGTTCAATGCCATGATAAGATCCGAGTTTTGCCATATCAGACATTCCATAAACTGGCTGTAGCCACCATGCTCTGTGAAAACAGAACACTGGACTGTGGTTTTTTTTGGAACAAAGAGTGAAATGTGCCACACCTACAAAATAAAGGTCGAAGGAGCTAAGCTTTTTGGGACGAAAGGCTTTTGGGTTTTTTTGTTTGTTTGTTATTTCTTTGTTTGTTTTCACAGAAGTTTCTTATTGGAAAAAGCAAGTAAACACTGTTGAATCAGATTTGTACCAGAGTGACCAATACTGTCTCATAGCCCAGCACTGATAAGTCTGTAGTGATTATCAGGATTAATGGTACTAGAAGCCTGGATTCAAGAGCATCAGGGGTCACATAGCTTCTATTTGAGGTTATTTGCAATAGACAGTACAGTTCAGTGGTTTAAATGAGTACTACACATATAGTTAGCAAGCACATATCATTTGGATCTGAAAATGAGTGATGGACCCCTTCTCTGTCAGTTCAGAGATTATGTGAGTTGTTCCCACCCCAAGCCTCAGGATCTCATCTCCTTAGTGTAAGTTATAACAATTCACTACAGATTATGATGGTGGTTGTCAGTTTTCCTATTATTGTCTTTTATGTAATGTTGTTATATCAGTTCAAGGCTGGTCTCAATATGCTGTGGTATCTTCTACCTTCAGTTAATCAGTAATAAAATATTTATCATATTTCAACTATTGAATCACTTCACTTTTGGTTTATTTTATATCTTTTAAAATATTTAATCCTCTTCAAATTCCTTTCTTATCAGAGGTTTAAGTTTCTCCCTATCTCCCAACTTGAACAACATTAGATAGCTCTGAACACAGGCGTGCTACTATGCTACGTGTCCTTTTCTAAAAGATAGATACAGATCCTGTTTTTCCTGTACTGTCATAATGCTTGTGTTTAATTTATTTGGTTGTGGTGTTTTTTTGGCTTGGTTTGGTTTTTTGTTTTGTTTTATTTTTGTTGTTGTAGTTGTTTGGGCTTTTTTGTTTGTTTGTTTGTTTTGTTGTTTTTTTTTTTAAGGAAATAAAGATATATTAAGTTTTCTCAAAAGTAAATGCAGCAGACACATTTGGAAGAAAATTATTTATTTGTTTTCCTGCAAGAGACTATTCTTTTGAAAGCTATGTTAGATCAGAAAAATGCAATGCTTATCTCTCTAGCACTTTGGGTCCGACTTTTTTTCCATGCTTAGATCTCTCTAACATGTTTTTGTCTCAGATCTGTCTCCAGCAGCAGATTACTTCCTGCTCTGGAGACCACTGAGGGACACCTTCCAGGTTCTTATTATGTGATCAGGTGCCAGCTTGCTAATAACAGCCAGAAAGACAGTGTGGTGTTACTATATGAACTATAATGCTTACAGATGAATACTGTCTTGGGTGAAGTAGAGCATGTTCTTACACTTCTAACAAAGCCAGTCTCTACCAATGAACATAACAAGTACCAACAAAAATAGAAAGCACTGGCGTTATTTTCCAGGGCTTTACATATAATTTTAAATTTCCTGTTTTGTATATAGTTAACTGCTGTTTCCACAGGACAGTCTCATGGCTTCTGAATCCAGTTCAAAGTAATATACCACTCTTATTTAAAAAATGTGAATTTGTTTCTACTTCCTTTCCCCTCCCTCAAGATGTGAGTCTTCATAATTTTATAGCAGAAGTCCTTTTGAATGTCATCCCAGGCTCACTGATTTGCCTGAAAAACTAGCAGTGTTACGCTGCTTGGCCGTTCTCTCTTTCTGCATCTTACTTTCTTATAGGACCATGCATACGTAAGATTTGAAGTTAATCAATTTTCCAACTTGAGATGAAGTAGGACTTCAGAGTGGAATGACTGCAGATGACACTAAGTCAATGGAAGACCATTCCAGTCTGTATCTCTTCAGTAGAGTATTAAATTACAAATATAGCAGGATACAGTGAGGAGTTTTATTTTAAGGAAGAGCTGGAAAATGTATTTCAATGTGTTTTCTGGTATCTGGGTGTAGACTTTCAGTTGATGATAGACAGTTTCTTTTCAGGTAGAAACAAGCTATCTTACCAATATTCAGAAATGGAATGGGAGACTTTGCCTACTCTCACCCTCTTTCAGCAATTTGTTCAGTGTAGCTTGCTCTCACTCCCTCAATTACTTGCTAATCTCTTATTTCATCAAGTCTATTATTAGACTGCCTTCTCAGTCTAGGGATAGAAATTAGCTTCACAAGGAATCATAGTCATTGCAAATGTCAGCACCACTCTTCTGTAGGAAGTTAACAGTCCTGAACTCCACTAGCAGATAGCATCATGTTGGTCACTAACCCACTTCTGTCAAAGCCAGCTGCAAAAGTTTACTTAAGTTCACCTGATCAACTTTACCAGAAGTGTATTAAAGAGAGAAGTTCCTGTCTGCTGGCAGAGAAATGAGGACAGTAACCTCCAGGTAGTGAGCAGTGTCAGGGAGCCAGAAGTCTTAAAGTCTTCAGCTGGCACAGCTAGTACACAGAAAACTTCTGCATGTGGCTAGGTGCAACCCCAAGTGATTTCAGTGCAGTCACTTGTCTCTCGCTGGTACCTCTCCAATTTGACTGAGAGTCCCTTTATTTGTATTGTAAAGTGTTTAAATTAGCTGTCTGTGACTACTGTAACAGTACCATTGTATAACAATAGCAATAATTACTCAGATTAGATTAGTCATGAGTAATTATTTGCATTGCAATTAAATTGCTTGTGACTACTGTAACAGTAGCATTGAGTAACAGTTATAATAATTAGTCATTTCAGATTAGTCATAAGTAATTATTCATATCATAGTGTGAGGCTATCAATGACAAAACTAAAAACCTCCAAAGTTTGTTTTTGAGATTGTGACTCACTAGTAGAACAGCAGAACTTAAAACACATATCTTTATTCTTTGGCAGCTGCTGCCATCTGATGATAACATCTGTAACCAATGGTAAGATAGCTGAATAAATATTTTCCATAATATATCTAGAAATTACTAATAAGACTGTAATTATTCAGCACATGATCTATTTTGAACCACTTCTTAAGAAGAAATTGCAGATGGCTGGTATCAGTCATTAAAATATGTGGAGTGTTTGCAAAAACGTGTTGGTCTTTCATACTGCATAACGTTCATAGAAAAATGATTGCTTCCTTCTCCAAGTCTGTAGTGCAGAAATCAAAGATTTTTCTTTTTTTCTGAACCAGGCCCTAAAGAATTAAATAGACAGAGTTATCATGCTTTCATTCAACTCACTACTATAAAACATCTGCATTATAAAATGCCACCTGTTCTCTGTCTGTGTTGCAGACTATTCAATAAAACCAGCAAAACTGTTTTTTTTTCTGTAAACTTCCCTGAATGCATTCATAAAGATGAACATGTACTTTCTTTTTTATATGACTTCTCCAAGAAGTCTGCTAGGCAGACTTTGAGTACAGTGATTTAAATGAACTATAAGAGGACACAGGATCTTGAATGGGATAGTTAGGAGTGCTGCTCCTGCTAAGAAACAGGCTTGGTGAGGCAATGATAGGGATGCAGTTCTATGGCTTGTATTAGTCAGACTAGGTGTATGTAGCAGTCTTTCCTGACCTGAAATCAGAAATGCTTCAGTGAGATGTTTGGTAGCAGTACTGAGCTGAATACAACTCCATGTGTTCTAAGAATAATGAAAAGGGTGAAGACCTGTCACCAAAACAAAAGTTTTGTAATTGTCTGCATGTTCTAACCTTGCTCCAACAAACAGTCCAATGGAAGGTGTTCAGCCTTCTGGACAACTTGGCTAAAGATCAGTTTGAAGCCACTATTTGCTTCTTACAGATGAGGGGGAAAAAAGAAAAACAAACAAACAAACAAACAAACAAACAACAACAACAAAAACTGATCTAACTGATCAAAGACTTCTGTGTTTCCCTTTGTATCAAACCAAAACCAGGACCCAAATTCAACAGATATTGAAGCTCTCCCACATCAGCATCAGGTAAGATTATGATAAATTGCCTATGGAAGCAAACCTCAGTGTTCAGACCTAGCAGTCCATGTTTCATATTCAATGTCTGACAAAAGAACAAAGCAAACCAAAAAGCCTGGAAATAAACTTGGGGTATTTTCACACATCCTGTCTCCAGTGGACATTATTTCTCTTCCCCCTCTATTCATTCAATCCAGTCCAGAACAATTACTGTACTCATTAGCGTGCTTAGACATGCACAGGTCCATTGTGTCTAATGTAAAGGGTATGATGGTGACAAATAATCTGAACTAATCAAAACAGAGGGCTAAAGAAAGTCACATAGAGGTGGAGAATTCCACACATAAGAATTCCCTTCAAGAAGAGCTTTGCAGCCTCTAACCATTAACATTCTTCCTTTCTGTCCTCCCACACCCTTGGCTTCCTCTGCAGCCAGCAGGGTTTCAGTGACCCAGAAGGACATGGATATTTTCTGCTGGAGTGGGCCCAAAATTTTGAAATATATTTATGCAAGGTTATCAATCATGTAATTCAATAGAGGTCGAATACCTTGCAACATTTTTTTTTTTTTGCGTGTTTCCGTCTAATTGAAAGAATATGCTTGCTAAATTTGCTAAATCACTCATTCCAACATACAGTACTATGTTACAGTATTAAGGCCATCTGTATTTGTATGTATTCCATACAAAGGAATATCAAGTTCACAGAGTTAAACTCTAACGTAAATGCCAGAGTTTAGATCCTATGAATAATCCAGCATGTCTAGGCAAGATTTCTCTTGAATTATGTGATCATACAATATTTTAAAACAATACTATATTGTGTTGTATAATATAGTACATTGTTCTACATCTTTGTATGAAAATGTTCTGTTTTAAAAATGTTATTCCTTCTTTCCTTATTGCACTTACTTAATAGTTCATCAGATACTAATTACCATAACCTATATATTGGCTAAGGCCAACATTTTCAAAACTGGATTGCAAAAATAATCCTGTTAGGTAGGCAGTGCCTTATTTGCAAAGCTCTAAACTTCTACAGCTGCCACAGGAATATTTTTTTCTATCTTAGGGCAATGGACAATGAACAAGATATGTTTAAATGTTAGACATCAGTACTACCTGATTTACCTCATGCTAAATGCCATTATACTCAAAACTCATAATTTTTTTCCACATTTGAAACCCTTGGATATGTTATCTGAAGTTTTCTTCAGAAATTGTTCAGAACTACTTTAACTGAGCAACTGTATCTGTAACTCTGTTTTAGAGAGTAAATTCTGGGACAAGTCTTTGATTGTGACTACTACTCAAGCTTGAAGCAATACCTAGGCCTTTATGTTGCGGAAAATTTAAGGTTTGCCTTTAAAGAAATTAAAGTAGTACCTTTCCATGGGCAGAAATTCAAATGGCAAAGCAGCTATGGAGTCTTTTTAAAGAATCAGAAACATGAAATTAAAATTTACCTCTTATGCCAATGTCTCTCATTTAATTCAGGTAGAAGAGAGTCTGTTTTGTACAAGTCCTTTCCTGAATTTTTATTCCAACGTTTTAGGGAACATTTCCTATTAATTTCCTATTAATGCTTACATGTGCATCATTTAAAGTGTCTGATGTTTGACTTCACTGATTGGAAGAACTTTGTGCTACATATTTTAGATTGAACTGTTCTGTTTAATGACACATTTCAAGAGACAATAAAACACAAGGAGAATTGTTCCTACGTAAGGTTTTGTACGGTTTTCCAGTAGTTGTCAGCAGCTCTTTAAAGTTCAGTCCAGGTTAAAAATCATATAACTACTTTCACTGTTCAAAGGAAGGTGAATCCATATGCCAGGGCAGAAATTACTCAGATGTACAATTGACTTATCTCCATCCAAATCTTTCAGCTACAGGGAGAAATTATTGGTCAGTGAAAAGGACACAAAGAAAAATCAAATCATAGTAATGAACAAATCCTAACTCCACTCATGAGTGCAGCTCAAGTAAATTTTACTATGTAGGGGGTCTTAACTGCACGGTGGAATCCCAATAGTAACTGGACTACTAGTGGATTACCATGTGATTCGGTTCTGCTCTCGCACACTTATTTTTTTCTGATTTGTAAGACATTTATATAGAAATTAAACATGTAAAAAGAAGCTCAGAAATATCCAGTCAATCCAGACATAAGACCAGGTGGATGTTAAAGTACATAATCTCACAGTTATATTAAATGACATTTTAAGTTAATATTTTTTCTTATTTATTAGCTTTACTTAATTAAGAGATTTTCAAAAATTTTATGACTTGATGTTTTATCTTAGTAATAGGGACTTCTCTGCTGATTTAGTCTGAAAGGTTTTTTTTATAAGGTGCCAGAAGAAATTTCTCTCTATTTATTTTACTTAACTCCTTAGAAACATCTTATTTTTGTTAAATATAGTAGTAAAATGCAAGAAATAGCAGCGCTATGTTATGTGCATAGTGTCCTTTCTCTCCTTTTTTTCTCAAATATAGCTGCTTTAAAGGGGCCTCTGCTTCTAAAATACCAATGTAAGGTTTTCTGGTATATGCTTCTTAAATCTTGTGTGTGGTTGAAATTAGAGGTATTTAGTGCAGAAGTGTTAGCTCTGCACAATGATGGATTTCATTCCCCAGGGTCTAGCAAGTTAGACTCTTTCTTCAAATTTTTAAAAGACGTACCTCTCAAAAAAATGGTATTTTCGTACAGTTTAAGTTGCTATATTTATATTTCTTTCATGCACACCACAGTTTCTGTATGAACAGAACTAACAGCTGGAAATTACAAGTATTTAAAAAAATATATACCATTTTCTACAGTGTGTCATTTTAAAGACTGCTTAAAGAATTGATTCAATTACATTAGAAGTAGGCATTTGGATGATGTTGTCATAAACAACCAAGCAGGAAGCAGGTATATTGGTTCTTCCAATTTCAGATGTGCTCCACTAACTTCTGAAAAGGAGAAGGCTTTAAAAAATTGCAGGAGTCCCTTATTTTTATCACCTTAATCCTTGTGGCTCACATGAAGTAGTGACCTCAATACCCTGGAATCAAAAAGTTCTCCCTCTGACAATAGCTTCCTGAGCTACCAGAATCAACAGGAGAGCAGTAGTAACCATGTCAGTTTCTCCAAGAAAAAATCAAGGTACATACACAAAAAATTTAATATATATTTAAGAATTTTTAAAAAGGAAATGAAAAAAATTGAGCCATCCTACTTGCAAAGGACCATGTGAGAACAGATACATTTTCCATCCTTCCTTTTTTCATGGGAATGAAGTCCCATTTTGGATATATGTTAGACTTACACAATGTATAATGCAATCTTGCATTTTTTTCATAGCTGGTGTGTGTATGGACAAGTATTTTTCCCTCTCTGTGTTACAATTCTTGACATCATGTTGTAATTGTGTATAGAAGTGTCAAATATTGTAACAGCCAGCATAACATTGTGTGTTATTGGGATACAGTGAGGGTTTGGCTGGAGATTACAGATTATATATTCCCTTCTAGTCCTTTTGGTGCTAATTCCAGGGCCACATTGAAGAACAATGCTGCAGAACCTAACCAGCAAACACAATTAAAAAAGGAAGAATGTAAAGACTGCTTTTTCATCCCTGAAAATCAGTGAAACTTCTGGGAGATATAGCACTTCATTAATTTGATTTAGGACTAAACTCTCGGTGCGGTAGTATTCCTTGCTTACATGCCTGTATTCTTCAGTTTATTGCTACCAGATGTATGTATTGTCCAACTCTCAACAGTAAATAATCTGCCTCCATTAGGAACATTTAATCTTTTCCAAAGTTCTGGGAGGGCACCTACTGTCCTCTTTTTAATTGTTTTCATAGACATGATACTATTTTAGGAAGTAGCATCTCCTTAAATTTCATTAGTTTAGACACAGGATATAGAATTGGCTGCTTCTGTCAAGATCTCAGTGATCAACAGAAAAAAAAAAAATCTAAAAAGAAAAAAAAGACCTTGCCTTTATTTATATCCTCCATCTTCACCTGGGAAGCCTGCAGTTTTACAGTTCTAGCCTTGCATTTTTTTTCAGGAGGAGTGTGAAAATCCCTGCATGAGTAGTCCTTTTTCAGGCTCTCCCTCTCGTCCCAGAACAGGCAGCCAGTGCTGGTTCTCTTCCTCTGTCTGAGAAGGCTGTCACACCTCCATGATCTCATACTAACTTCTCGTTATTTCCTCCTATGTGCCTCATGGCTGGGGTAATGTCAAGAATTACAGCCAAAAGCCTCTTTAACATTCAGTTGCAACTTCCATTCTCTCAGCTGGTAGATTTCCTTTCGCTTCCAAAATATTCTCCCAAACAAACTATTGTTCCAAACTCCATATGCTCCCTTAATTTTGAGTATATGAGTCATGTCACTAGGTTCAGTTTAATTTCTCATGGCAGTGGCAAAAGATGGTTTAAAAGGAAAACCATCACTGTGGACTCTTTCTATTCTCTCTGCCCAGTTCCAGCCATTATGAGATCCCAAGGATCAATTTTTTCAGCATTCAACATTTTCCAGCAAATAAGGAGAAAATTAATGTGTTTTCATTATTTTATGTGTTTCTTTGTGCATTCAGCTTCAGCACAGATGTCAGTTTCTCATGCTACTATGCAATTTCTTGTACCAATTAAGCTATAAACCAGAAAGATTTTAGTTATTTGATGCAGCTCAAAAACATATGGGGACAAACTGAAGCTGTTTGCAGTGAAGGAGAAATAGCAATTTATGCCACAGTAACTTTTTTCCAGTAATAACTTAAGGGAGGTGCAGTAACTTGTATTCTGTTTTCCTTTAGTTTGTTAATTTTCTATTTAAAAAAATTCTATTTGGAAACAAGTTAAATAAACACGTTGATCAGCCAAGAGGGTTTCAGTGTTCCTGCTGACACTGGCACAGAGAGGAATAATGATGGAAAAACTAAATACGGCTGACCTTCTACCAAAGCAGCACAAAGTAATAAAGGTTTTCTCTAGTGCAGTGTTTAACATACACACAAGCAAAGGGAAGGTCATCAATACATGTTGTGGAAAACAGTAATTTCAGGTGTCAGATACTGATTTCATATAGAAAGAGGTCAGTTAACAATTAATGACAATAAAAATTATATTCTCTAATCCGTTTGTTTGTTTGTTTGTTTGTTTTCCTTAGATCTCAAGGTGCTTTGAGATAAGTGTGCTAAAGCATGAAGTGGGAACATGATTTGCTCTGTGTCCTGTACTAGAAAACAAGTTAATATAATCCCAGTCCAGTGTTTTATCCACTAGATCCCACTTACAAGAGAAAGCTGATATCATGGCAGTATCATCTGTGACAAACTGTCTTCACTCACAAACAGATTGACACAAACAATCTTATATTGTACAGCAGAGTGAATCATATCATCAATGTCCACTGCTGAGTTTGCCTGCCTGAAAAGGTCTATAGGCTGTGTGTGCTCAGTTCAGATTGGCCTTCAGATCTTTCTAGCTTCTGATCCGGTTATTAGTACACTTCTCCTGTGCACTCTACAAACCTACCAAAGACTAATAAATAGAAATCACTATTGACTTCTACAGTCATATAAACTTTCAGCCATGCTCTTCCCTTCAACATCATCACATTATAAGGATGGACTGTCTTCCTTTGCTGCAAATGATGTTGAGAAGACCTGTTCTCAAAAGGTACTATGCAGCAGATACACATGAACTGAAAAGTCTCTTATAAGTCTTGTTCTTGATGAATTGTTTTACAAATTCAAGAAACTTACACTTGTATAGGTGATGTGTTTATTTTTCAGTATGCCTCCCCTGCAGATTTACTGCCTATAATGGTGTGTTTATGTACCATGTTAGCTAATATGTATTTTAAATCTGTAGCAAATCAGACTAAATTTGTCAGAAGGGTAGAGGTTTCAATGGCATTAAGTGTTTGAGTCAGTCACCCATGCATAGTTTTTGTAGTAACGCTTACTAGGATATTTGGGAAATCAACATGGCTTTGGAAGATGTGCCACAAGACCTAAATATTTTGCAGGCTTTTTTTTTTTTTTTTGAGGCAGCTGATGTCCATTTGAAAGATAAAATAGGACTTGATACATGTTCATGGGGAGCTTATTCAAGTCCAGTATCTCCACTGATCATCAGGGAAGTTTATACACAGTGCACGTGTAGATATTTTTCTGTAAGCGTCTAAGGCTTCTAAATCCTGAAGTGAATCCCACATGAAGTTACTATCAGTTTAACAAAAACCTGCTGATGGGTAGAGGGAAGGTTGAAGTTTGATCTCTACCTTAACTGGGGCACAGAGAACCAATGTAGCAAAAAGTGAATCCCCTCCTGCATGGATTATCTGGTGCCATGTAAGGTTAGATATTATAACCTTAACTGCAAAATGGATTGTCTAGTCCTGAAGTAGGTACCAGTTAATGATATAACCTTAATATGGCACAGTTAATAAACCAAACAATCACAACTTCACAGAAAAACTGTTTTCCTTAGCCTATTGTTCATAGCACTATTAGTTAACCTCCCAAAGATGACTTCCCAAAGCCTTTCCACATTATTTTTTCTGTAATTCTTCACTTTGGCATCTATGTTCATCATAGGGGCCCATTTTATTCTACTCTTTCTCAACTGAATGTTTTTCCAGAAATTATTTTGAGTTTATTTTCTTTTGCTGTCCTACTCTTCCTTCCCTTTCCCTCTTCAAAACTACTTTCAGACCACTGGAGAAATTACAGACTATCATCCAGCCTCCTTTCACAAATATGCCTTATCCTCAGTTTATGTTACAGCTTGAAAATTCTGTATCTTGGCTATAAGTCTGTTTGTCCATAAGAAAGTATTTCCCTTCCTTATGATTTAAAAAAGGGGGACAGAATAAGAGTAGGCATAATGAGAATTCAGACTATGTTATTTGCTTTAGTTCTTCAAGACAGTTTGAATGTTTTTAACATGCACTCAGGTAGTGCATTGTCTAACAAATTTAAGGCTTGTAAAATCCATTTCCAGTTCTTGCCTGAAGTCCAAAACTTGATCTAGGTTAAGTCTTGGCTCTCAAAGACTTGTGGTTAGCTGAAGGTTGACAGGGGAACAATGTTATACAATATGCAGTTTGATATTGTGATTCAAGTAAGGAAAATAGCATTTAAGTGCTAGTTGAGATAATCTAGCAAAAAAAACCCCAGGACAGTATTTCATCAGTTTCCTGTTTCAATTTCCTGAAGATGAATGTTTCATTTTTGTAAAGAAAAGTTGTCCATCAGAAAAAGGGATTTTCAAGATCTTCATCTCTGTCAAGTGTTTTATTGGGCAATGAATCATAAGTATAATTTAATCCTCAACCATATAGCATTACTGAGAAGCAGCTCATTTTTGTTTCTGTTTTTTGAGGTTTTTTTTTTTTTTTAAGTTTCAAATTCAAATAACAGCCAACAAATTTATGAATCTCCTCAACTCTTTCCACATCAATGCTCCTGAATTTGTTAATTCCTTCACTGGGGAACTGTAAGTAATGCAAATGGGATTCTTTTTATGCGCGTCTACTGTTTGTTCTTTAAATGCTTGTTAGCAGTTCTTTGCCACTCAAAGGTAAGAGTGTTTTTACACAGTCTTTATCTATATTCCTTTTTACAGCAGATTCTACAGAATACTCTCCTTAAACTCTTTCAAATAAGTTGTTCCTAGTATTTCCCATTTCAAAAGTGATGGCCTCACAATTCTGTTGCCTATTACACTTTCAGAAATGTTCATTGAACATTCAGGTTTGGAACTGAGGGCACAACTTTTACTTTCATAAAAATTTGGTAAAACTTCACAGGGTCCTTGTCAAAGAGCAAGGAAGGGCAGAGTGGGACAGGGCAGAGAAGACTTTTCTCTCACGTCCATAGGTCCATCTTTTGTCACTTGCTGCTCATGATGTCTTTCAAGTTGTGCTTCCTCCAAAATCTAATCTTCTACTTTTTTCCGTTTTTGCCTTTTGGTATCCCTTTATGCAAGATGTGTTTGTAATTGATAAAACCAATTTTATTAAGATAATTAAACAAAAAATTTGGTACAGAAAAATTATCCTTGCCTACAACAACTACCAGAACTGAATGTATTTAAAACAATGCAGTATGTATCTGAAGCTCAGCAAAGGTAATACAAAGTGTACTGAAGCGAAAATTTCAGAAAAAGTGCTTGTTTCCTTTGAAGGTTTCCTGAGGAATATGGATTTATAAAATCTTTTTCAGCCCGTGTGTTAAGGCTGCAGGGTGAAGAATAGGTCACTGACTAGGCCCCGGCCTAAGGCTAAGTGAGCTCAGCAGCATTTGAGAAACTACTGGACATGACGCAAGAAAACTGCTCCATGTAACGAACAACAGTGTGAGGAACTAAAACAGTTACTTATAATGTCATAAAGAATAGCTGGATTGTACAGTTTGTTAAGGGTGTTAAAGGGTGTTATGTAAGAAACAGCCAAACTCAATAGATGGTTGAAGGCAAATGTCTGGGGACTTTTCAGGGATGCAGAGAAAGTATTAGAAATACCAAATACTTGTCTCAAAACTAGGACCTATGGAGAAAAAGTGACAGGGGTGAATGTTTATTTAAGAGCCAATAAAGGTGTCAAAAAAGAAGACTCTGGGAGTTGTAAAAAGAGAACTTAAGTGGTCAAAAATCAATTCAGAGTGCTGTTTGGGGGTCCCTGTTTGGCAGCCCTGCAGTTGGAGCAGAGAGATGAACAGGCTGTTTCTACTGTGCTCATGTCTGACTTGCCTGTGCAGTCAGAGGGGACTGGTGTCATTCCCACATCAGTAAAGGTGCTACAGAAGCTTTACACCTAACCTTATCAAGGAACAACTGGAGGGTGCTACCTGACATCGTCACCCTTCTCCTGCCTCCTTTGTTACCATCAACTTCTTCCTAACAGTTGCACTTCCTGTAAATTTTGTAAGCCA
The DNA here is from genome assembly GCF_036013475.1 of Columba livia. Classification (NCBI taxonomy): domain Eukaryota; kingdom Metazoa; phylum Chordata; class Aves; order Columbiformes; family Columbidae; genus Columba; species Columba livia. Next base: position 129,910,701 of record NC_088603.1, on the reverse strand, counting down.
TGACTTTTGAAATGTTTCATTTTTCTTAATACCAGAGATTGATTCTGTTTCCACCTTGCTTCACTTTGAAGCAAAAAGGGAGGAGTGAGCCCGTGGCTATGTAAAGTTACTCTTGAGCATTTTGGTTACACCCAATTGCTGTTTTGCCTGAAAAACACACAGGCAAATTCAGAAAAATGCAGTTACTTGCCTGTGGGAGCAGCAAATTGGTGTTTCTCTGGGCTACCATTGGCTCATCCAGAGTGAGGTGTATATCTTCAATTTCAATTTCTTCAGTTTCTTCAACATCTTCAAGATCTTTATTTTTTTATTTGCCAATTTTATAGTATCACAACTTCTCCTCAAAGCAATTGCTTTTGCTAACTGAATGCATGAGGTGACTTTGCCTGAATGAGGATTTAGGGAACCTAAAGAGGAAAGAGCTGAGAAACAGGTCTTAGTTTCCTTTAGGTTCACATCCATGTTTCTGATAAAGAAGCATTGTTCCTCGTCCAAAATGTAAGCTTTCTTTTCCTCTCTACCGAATATATATTGCCATATAACCACTCATACAACATTTATTCTGAGTGTTCAATCCCAAAGCTGTGTACAAGAACTAAAAATATTCTACAGGTATTGATAGGATACTGTGGAATTGGGCTCCTGTCTGTTTCGGAATGGAGGAATGCAATGTAGCTTAGACAAAGAAGCTCCATCAAGGTACAGGAGCTTTCATAAGGAACAACTGCATCTGCATGCTGTACAACTACACATTCACAAAACTAATGGTGGAACCATTACCATGAAAATGTTTTAATTGACCTCTCATCTGACTTATAGCTACCCAGCTATGATCATCTATGGGCAAAGAAGCTCTTAGCAGTATTTGTGAGTGCTATTTTATGGTCTTGCCTTGTGTGTTGCATTACATATGGCTGCAAAAATGGTTTCCTTGTGTGTGCCCTGAGACTGGATTCAGAAATGCAGTGGATTCCTGCCTCCACTGCAAGAGCTCTGAGTGATTCTGTGCAGGTTGCATTAGCTAGAGGATAACATTTGCTTACCTGACTGGGGCCCTGGTATAGTAAGAAGAATTATTATTTTGAGAAATACCAAGTACAGATGACTATAGCTGAACGACACATTGCTAAAGGAGTAGATCCCAAATTTTCTAGTTGTCATCCCTGTTGTGAAATAATAAGCTTATTGGCTCTTCTAAGATCTCGGCCTAACTTGGGAACTACCTTCAATCCATACTGAGGATTCAGCTACACTTTTTATTTTTTGACAATTTACTGTGTAGCAATACTTGCACCTTGAACAGCTCACTGTTGAATCTTGAGTTTGGTGTGCTATTTGACTGCAATTTAGTTATTAAAATAATTAATTCTATATTCATGTAGTAAAATTGCTACAATTTTAAATGCTGCTTTGCATAAGCCTTGGAGAATTTAATTGTGATTCTCATAGCAATTTCAACTCTTTGGCCTTTATGTATATTCCTGTACACAATGTCAACTTTCATTCCTCAGTTTAAGGTGCATGTGCAACGTTAAAACTGCTGTGAAAATGAATAGCATTATTTTTTTTGTCTTTTTTTTTTTTTTTCTTAAAAACCTGAGCTATAGCATTTTTTTGCCTTCAGCATGGTGTTCTGAATTTCATTTTCTTAGCAAGAGGACAGATGAAAAATGTGTTTGATAGTTGTATGAACTTCTGCCCAGAGCACAGAAATTGTTTATTTATTAGCATTTTAAGATAACATTCTGGCATGAAGAATAACACATCAGTTTTGCTGATGTATAATGTAGGATGTTCTGCTAATTATGAGTATTTTGTGGAATGCTTGTACTATACATTAAAACTCCCATGCTGTCATGTAAATAAGCATTTATTTCTAGCATAGGTACTGTATGCTAGGAAAGTGTGCTTTGCACTAGGAACTTCCATGTTCTTAACTGCAGGATCAGTGAAGGAATGGTAATACCAGCTGCAAGCAGCAAGCACAGCTAAAGGGAGCTCCTGAACCTGGCTGCTCTGCATGGGTGAGGAAAGGACTACATTTATAAGTCAAGATAAAAGAACCTTTTCCCCCTCCATTAACATCACTTAATTCAGCTATACAACTTCCTTCCCAATCTATCAGATCACTTCTGCACTTTGTGTGCACTCAGATCCATGTCAATAACAAGAGGAAGAGCATCTGCTTGCTCAGGAGAAACTTCCAGAACCAAAGGCGAATTATTATTCTCTTCTTCACCCTCCCTCATACTCATTCTCTTCCCCCTACACAAACATATACTTTCCCGTTATTTATCTTAATTAATTCCTGTTTTCACTCTTCTACCCCCTCCTATATTCCTTTTACATACACATACACATATGCATATTTATTTGAACATATATAAGACCTGCAAGGGAGTGTCCTCTCTCCATATAGCTGACAGCACACTTTCTAAAAGCCCCGCTTCCTAACAGATATAGTTTCTTTCAGTGGTAACTGGGCTCAAGAGAAAAGATAAAGTCTAGAATTGAATATATATTAATAACAGTATAAGTGATATAAATGCAAAATCCTAAGGTGATGGTTGATTGCAAGAGTGTATACCCAAATTAAATTTCAATTTATCATAAAGAAAGCTCTAAGGAGCAAAATACTTACTAAGAGCAATAAGAATTCAAACAAATAAGGGGAAAGAAATAAAACAACTCAGTTTTTAACAAGTTATTTTAAACTCTTTAAGGGAAGATCTTAATCTCTTTCTCTTGAATAAATAATGCAATATGGCACGGACACTTCAAAGCTGAAATAGAACTGTAGTCAAGCAGAAAATATATCCTTTACCATGAAAGATACCCACCCACAGACGGTAGTAGTAACAACCAATAAAATAAAGCTGAGGCTTATAAAACACATAATTTCAGTCACAATTAATTATAAAAATTGAAACAGAAGACTTGCTTGCAGCATGGTGAGGAGAAATTTCATTCCTTCTCAACATATTTGCCATAAAGTGTTCCCACACACTAATTAAATGCAGTATTTTTGTGGTTATTTTCCACACAGGAGGAGTTAATTTTTCTGTAGGCTTGGAAAAAAGCTCTGCTCAGGTCTTTTGGTTCAGTAATAAAAAGAATTACTAAACTAGTTATCCCTTCTCTTCTACAGAAATTTGCCATTGTGCATATAATTTTATATTTTCACCTGGCAACAGGAAGGATATGATAATGAGAGAATAGCTGGAAAAGCTCAGAGTGGAATGAACATAAGTGGCAAGAATCATTGACGTGAGTTCATGAGCAGCGTATACCTTAACAGCCTTCCCTGCTTCGACTTCCCAACCTCAGTGACCTTTGCCTGATCTTTCTCTTGTCCAGATTAAGCAACTGCAGCTCAGATCCATGCATGTCAGGTAAGAACTGAAGTCTTGCTCCTGCGCAACGCTGGAACAAAGCTGGGGCATACACCTGAAAATGTCATGCTCATATGTACATGCAGTCATTTTCACCCATTTGTTTGTAGTATTATTGTAGTTTAACCAAGAACCACCATGTGGTGGAAAGTCTTGTGAACGTCTTGTGACACTAATAATTGTACTTTTAAGCAATCCAGCTTCTCACACATAAGAATTCTGGGAGTGAGGCAGTGAAGGACCAATTTATTTTTGTTAAGCAAAACTGAAGGAATAATGTCACAAAATAAAGTATGCTTATTTCAGGCACTGTGATTGATGAACCAGCAAAAATAAATACCTCATCAAAATAGAAACAAATATCTGAAACAGAAGAATCAAACAGATCAGAGAACAGTTAGAGTTCAGTATCTCTGAAATTATGAAAGCCAAGAAGAATATAAAACTTGGAATTTTCCTTGAATCTTCAAAGAAAGGGTGAAAGAAAAAGAAAAATAATAGAAAGAACATAGTATGCCCTGACATACTGAATTGAATTAAGAGCTTTTCCTTAGCTTCGAAAATGCATACCAAAATGTAGATAAAGTCTATGTCACATGTAAAATTGTAATAGAGACTTTTTTTGATGGTGTATGTACAAAAGGAAAGTGAAACTTCAGCAAACACCTATCAGATTTGGCAGTCTGCTTAATGCATATCATACAGACAAATTAGGACAGCATCTGCCATGTTAGAAGGGAGAGAAACGTACATTAGATTGCCTGATGTCACATGAATTTTCAAGTGCAAAGCCACGTGTGCAAAACATAGAGGAAATGAACCTCCTGGAAATGTGTAGCAATGGACACAGAGTAGGAAAAGAAGGAACTATGAACCAAAAAGCAAGTGGGGCTGTTTATTAAGACTGAATTACATATTAGTGTAACACAGTGCTTAGCCCACCTAGTGTATCTGAGACATTCACACAGACCTTGCAGACATAACGCAGGGCCTGTGTGAGACTCACATCTTTCTAAAGCAGCACGGTAGAAGAAAAGCATCTATCCTACACCATAGTAAAAGACAGTAAATGTCTGAGTTTAGCAGTGTGTAACACACAAGGCCAAACATTATCATTACAAAAAAATACCCACAGGTGGTGTCCAAACTACAGTTTTGTTAGATGTAAGCAGAAATAAATAGGAAAGGGTGCATTTTGCAGTACTGTTAACGGTTAGTAGCATAGACTAAGGATTAAGAGAAACTAGAATGCTTATTTCAGTGGATCAAATTATTTTAAAAAATACTGGGTCAAAATAAATGAGAAAGGGTTTGGAAGCCCTTTCAAGGACTTAAAGGGTCAAATACAACACCTTATAGAGCAGGAAGAGCTTTCTGCCCCCCTTCTAGGACAGCTTTTCATTCCCCAAACCAGAGGTCTCAGATGGAACTGAACAGCTTTATTATGTCAGAAATTAGATAGAAGGGAACTTGAAGGTAGATACTCTTAGGTGATAATTGTAGAGAAAAAAAAAAAAAAGAAACAAAAGATCTCTTTTTTTTCAAGTCTGAAATAATGTAGGAATATTTTTACTAGACATTAGATATTTTAAAAGATATGGATGATGCTAAGTACCTTCATTTGTTAAGATGTGTCAGCACAGAAGTTTTTTAAAAAATAAAAATCCAATACAATCCTGGAAAATGAAGTACTTCCCTGTAGAAAAACACTGGGGCTATGGTAAGCACCTGACTTGTTTCATCTCCATCTATTGGAAATTACAAAATACTAATGTTTACGAAGCTGACTTGCAGGCAAACAGTTGAAAAGCTCACCAGACGCATTGGGCAAGCCTCAAAAAAAAAAATCATTTATTATCAGATTAAAGCAAAAAGAAACCAAAACACTCATTCCACATGAAGAAAAAAGAGATGTTACTGGCACAAAGTTCCCGTGTTACCCTTTGCCAGTACCACAGGGAAGCCAGAGAAGGGAAACCTTCCCAACCGCTGCACTGAGGAGTTCAAACGCGGTCCTCTGGCACCACACAGGCTTCTTCTCAGGGACTTCTGGAAACCATGGACTCAGTAGGACATTTTCACCTAGTTTGAGTCTCCTTAAGACTTTTGCTATTTAAGAATATTCAGTGGGTGTGGGTGCTGGATGACATTTTTAATAAAGTGTCTGCAAAACTGGGAATGGAAAATAAATATTTTCTAGTGTGAAATGACAATGACCAAATCAAGCTTGACATTGTCTTTTTACAACAGTAAGGTCAAAGTGGAGGCTACTGCCTTGTGTTTCACAGAACTGAGTAAAACTCTGTGTCCAACTATTTAAACGGAAGCTTTGGTTGTACTCCCTTGGTATAATTTTTCATTGCCTTGCTTACAGGAGGCCAACATTAGCTAACAACAGTCACAGGCCATTTATTTCTATGGCTAAATAAATTAATACAATCTTTTACTTAGCTTTCCTTTCAATTCAGGCTAATACTTACTTGGTTTGTGTAAGGAAACAAAATAAAGAGCCTTAAAATGTTAAAGAAAATATAAATACCTTGTACTGAAATCATAATTGTTGTGTAGGCACTGAAAAAGCTGAGAAGGGTAAAGAATATTATATAACTGTCACATTTAAAGTGAGGCAGAAGGATTTATCTATATTTTTGATAGGTGCCAAGCATAACAGAAAGCTTCACAGAAATGACACCTCCCTGTGGAAAGTAGCAGTAATTTTATTTGCATTGTTTGAAATAGAACCAGGCATATTAACATTTAAAGTATTAAAATAAAAATTATTAACATACACTGAGACTATTGTTCTCCTGGGAAACAAAAGCTATGTGATTGCCAGACACACTACAGCTGACATAATAGTACCTCAGCTGGCTGCAAAAATAGTGTGCCAAAGCAGCAGACAACATCTGCTTCAGCTTCCAGAAAAGAAGGGTACCAGGCACATGGAGGTTTCTATTTTGCCTGAGAAGCCCAGTTAAATAACAGAGCAAGTCAAGGAGCTAAACTTCAGGAGAGAACACGGGAGAAGTAAACAGACTTTATCACTGTAATGGTGAGATTTCAACAGTGGTGTCCAAGTCCAAATGACAGTACTAGCCTCTCAAAGGATTAGCGATATGTCGATTCCAAATATCAGTGTGAGTGAATAGGATGGAATCCAACAACCTGGCAGAGGCAAAGCTGCTGCAGCTCCCTGTCCCCAGGTCCAACAAGCAACAAGTCTTGAGCCCATAGTCTCAGTAGGCACAGGTATACAGAGCACACATATATACCAAACACATATATATACAGCAGGTTACACAGGGAACACAGGCAGAGGCATAAAGAACATCAATGGTTTCATCCTCCTCTCTGTAGCTCAGCAGGATGGAGGTCTGCTACTATGTGTATACATATATGTACATAAATACATATATACAATGTGATTCCTTTCATCAGCTGGGCTCTGATGGAATCTGCTCAATAGCTGCCACTACTCATCTTTCCCTGACTCATCTTGATCGGTTTCTCACCTGGACACTGGGGCTGTGGCTTTCCTGGGCACACCTAGGAGGGGCTCAGACAGGATATCCCTTCACCTCAGACCTTGATCTGGGTTCCCTGCCTGCTACAACGTCCTTGTGCTCATTTGGGTTTGTGGAGATGAGCCTGTGATGGAATGATGGCTCATGTGATGGATTTGGGATTATCCAGGGCAGGGGATTATTTGAACTCTCCAGCCGTTATTGCCTCTCTGTGCTCCTTTGTGGGTGTGCAGATGAGGCTTTATCACAAAAATAAGGAGCTACATTTATTAAATATTAGGTCATTTAGGAAAGGGAAAAGAAAATAAAAAAAGAAGAAAGAAAGAAGGAAAAAAAAAAAATAAAGGGAAGATGCTGTTTTGGAAATTGCATGGTAGTGAGTGTAGCTTCCCAAGGACCAGAAGCCTAGAGAAGAAGATCTAAAAACCCATGTGTTGTGCAATGTCAGTAAATAAATGCAGTCTCTTTGAAACAACAGATTTCTGGAGCCAAATTCTATAATTAAACACAACACTCCTGGGTATGTGCAACAGCATTCTAGACCCAAGGACGTCAGTCCGATCAGTGCTTACAATCTCCTGACTTTCTTGTTTGAGCAGAAGGTCTGGAATTTTGTAACCTGACCTTTTGAAGGTGTGTAAATACTGGTGGATATTTTTAATTAGATCTAACCTTGAATTTCAGACCGCCATAAAGAATAATCACCTGCTTTGTCTTAATCGTGGCAGACTATAACATTCAGTGTCTTGCAGACTTTATCATCTCTCTATTTGATTCTTGGTTCCAGCCTTTAATATCCAGAGTTACCATGCTGTAAATTTTTACTTTCAGAACTTGTTATTCTTGCTCTGTATGAATGAAAACCTATTAGTGTCTTAATATATGTACCCTACAATAAATTTGCCCTTGACAATTAAAAATATAGTTATTGAAATGCAGTTTGTTATTATTCTAATCATTGGAAAAAAAGAACCAAATTAATATTGCTTTTGAGAAAGTTGTTTGATTTACGCCTATCTGACTATTTAGGATCAAAGCTACCAAAATACATAACAAACAAGGTATTTATCATATTTATTTTAGATACTGATATTGCTGCTTCTCTGCTTTTCCATTGCTCCAGAAAATCAGCGTGCCTTGTGTAAAATCTGTTTTTGTGTTATTTAAATGTAAGAATTTTCTTGCCTCTTCCAGACCTAGCAAGATCAAGTGATATGAACACAGAAATTTGAGACAGATATTACCATCTAAAATATTTGTATTAGAATCAAAAGTGCCTGAAATTTGCTTTTATACCAGTTCAAGTGTTTGTTTAAAATGCTGGTTTCAGGACTACTGTATGAAGCTGACCCTGGCTCTCTGAATATCAGCAAATGTTTCCGTTTTCTTGGTAGTAAACAAATAGTCATATATACTTGGTCAAATTTTTCATTGATGATTATTCAAAACAAGAGAATGTTTATTTTAAACGACTGGTAGCTATGTGGAATGCTTCTTTTTTCAATGCATGATGCATAGCAACTAAAGGAATGCCACAGGTCCATGTAGTTCTGTAGTTTTTCTCTGATGGTATGTTGAGAAAGATGTTTAAGAGGAAGACACAAAAAAAAACCTGTCAGTGCAAATCTATAGAATTACTTGTTTATGGTAGGAATTTTTATTATGCTCCATTAGGTCTCGTTTTATGTACTTTAACATATGAGTTTATATTTTATTTGATCAGACATGAATTATCTAGAAGGACTGAGAAAGAAAAAGAGGTTGTGACCTCCTTATTCTTCTGAATAAAGCCTCAAAGCACAGCCTTCGTATTCATATATAGCTACATACAGGCTTGGTATCGTTCAGCAAGAAGGCGGCATAGGTGGATTCTGCAATTTAAAGTTTTAGGGGGAAAATCATGGTTCTTTGCAGTCATCATTTTATTTGAAGGATTTCCCACTGCAATTAAAAATTGTTACAATGCATATAATATCATAAAACAGATGCATGCCTTCACTAAGTAATAACTGGAATCGTGAACAAGAAATATGCAACTATTCATGTTCCAAAACTGTCTTTTCAGAATAGTATTTGGTTCCTTTTGATATTCCTTATTTTTAAAGACATCCAACAGAAACTTTAATTTCTCTGAAAGGGAGACCTTGCACTGAAGACACTTGGTATCAGCTACACAGCAAAGAATGTTCCTGTGAAGGAAATCACAGTGGCACTTCTAGGGCCATCATTGTTCTAAGTGTTCTTCCATAATGTAAAAATGCTGCGTAAGCTGTTTGAAAAATTCAGCAAAATCAAACAAAACAATACAAAAAACCCTAGTTGGTTTCAGTGAGTAAAGAGAATTTATTTCAAGATGATTTGCTGTAAAATGTTGTCTACCTTTAAAAAGACATAGAAGTTCCTCTTCTGTTATTTATAGCTCTATTTTCCCTAAACATACTTCTCAGATGAGCAATGGAAAGAAAACAAAAGAAAACAAGATCATTCGTAGTCTTTAATTATAACATGATAATTCTGAAGCACTTAGGATTTCTGACTAAAGTGTCTTTAATTTGAGAAGCTAAATGCTGTGTGGAAGAAGGCATGACAGACTTTACTCAAGACTCTGGAGTTCTTCGCTGCATTATTTTATGTCAGAATCCAAACAATCTTTATGTATATGGAAATTTTTGCTGTATGATAAGAAAATGACATTAAAATTTTTCCCCCAAGCTGAAGGTTAAATAAGGAAAACAAATTTAAACAAATAAGAGACCATACTGTAATCTACTCAAATATCACTTTTGTTCTCATGTGTAACAGAACTATAGTATTTTAGCTTTTTTGTTGTTGTTGTTTTTAAGTACTTTTTTTACCCACTGTATCAAACATTTTTTATTCTGGGCTAATGACCAACAATTGTTACAATTTGACAGCTGTTAAATCAAGTATATGAACTTAATACGCTTGTTTCATACCAATGCTCTATTCACATCACTGCAGATGGCACAAATTTATAGTTTTAATACTCATTTCAAAGAATCATTTTGACTGAATCACCTCTTTAGCTCCCTAATAAATTTCTTCTTTCTTGATCTTTTCCTTAATGTTCACAGACCTGTATTCTTTTGTCTATGGCAGCCAAGTTTCTAGCAGCCTAAAAGTGAAAAACTGCCAATGCCTTTTCTGTAGAACCAATGCATCAGTCAAGCTGGATTCTTCTTTTTGGTCTAAAAAAACAGATCTCATAAAAACTTGAGAAACAAATTAGGGATGGATGAAACATTCCTTCACTTGAGCTGCTTCCCAGTTGATATCTAATCTCTATTAATGGATTAAGTTTTTTGTTTTAAGTTCCCATTTACAGATGTGCTTCTGAACATGGCCAAAACTACTCTCTCTTGACAGGTCTGAGCAGTCAGTTAAATATCCCACTGAGATACAGTAACGAAAGGGTTGATTCTGTTGCTCACACATAGCTTTGAAGTGTAACGTGGGATGTTGCAGGATGCCATGGTTTCCAGTTAGTGCTCCAGAATAGTATAGGTACCCTACAAATGCAGTACCATATCTTACGAAGATATTTTGGAAGACTTAGAGCTTCTAAGAAATCAGTAGACACCTATCGTGCAGATGACTAAGTCAATCCTCGTGGATTCAGTTCATGCTTAAGATACTTACAACTGTTATCTAGCTGTCTATATGCCCTGTAAGGACCTGACTGAATCAAGCTGTCCGTGTCCAAACTTCCATTATAATCAGATTTCTACCTGATTGTAGTAGATACCCACTGATCATAACATAGATATCTAATGTTTACCAAGATGCCCCAGGTTAGCCAGGGCATAAACACAGGCCTGTCTAATGTGTCACAAGCTATACAGGAGACTTGTGTCCATCCAGTCTGCCAGCAGGCAACAAGGTTCTCAGGATGGCAGTAAAATTATCTTTAAATGTGAACTGATTTTAGCTGCTGAGCAGGTAAACAGTAAAGAAAATACCCACCATGCTGAAAACGAAATCAAAGAATCTTCAGTTTAATTTCCAAATAAGGAGAAGTGTTACCTAGGAAACACTTTAAAGCTGAGGGTTTTTAGAATGTCTTTCAGTTTGTCTAAAAGAAATACTTACCAACCATGTTTTGAAATCGTTCTGTATTTACATCTGTCATATCAGAAGCCATTAAAAAAAGTACAGTGGAGTTGATGTTGCTGCACAAAACCCACCCTGATTCTAGGAAGGCAGACTGCATGAAGATATTCCAATTCAGTGGCTGAAGTAAAATTTTGTTATCCATGTGACAAAGTAGCACCATATGCAAAACTACATAGCACTAATAAATAAACAAATTGTGCTATATTCATCTGATCACCTGTGTCATCACAGCTTTCCCTTATTAGTCATATCATTCCAAGAGTCTTGGGACATATAACAATTGTAACTGATCAAATTAAACTGAGAATCTACAATTTTGTGAGGACTAGGTGAATCTGATGAATGTTCTGTGTATGCAAGTCTGCATTTTGCCCTTTCTAGCACAGAGTGCTGACCTTGCAATGCTTTGTTCATCAGGAAATAAAAACACCTGGTTATAATTTACCATCATTTTCTTTGGCTGGACTAAACAGCTAGTCTTGTGATCTTTTATTGCTCTTGAATTCCCTCATTAACTCTTTCAAACATTTTATTTCATTTTTTAAATTCACAACAATATAAGATGTCTGATACTATCACTGATTTATAAAAGCAGTCTTTATTATAAAGGACCAGACACCTTGGCTTTCCCATGACACTGTTTTAACTTGTAATAATACTCCAAGTAAACGAGGCCCAAGCTGTGCGTTGCTCAGTATTGCATCTTAGGGCTGCCAAGAGTTCATAGGCAATGAGGCTGTGTACTTATTTTTCATCCTGCAAGTGTTGCTGGGCTTGCAAATTCTTGATTGAAGAGGAAAATCTCCCCAAGTACTGCTGTCCTGATTAGTTGACCAGCAAGTCTAGTCATTGCGATACAACTTACCAGTGTACTATTTCAAACTTAACCTTCCAAACCTAACACTTGCAGTATTTTCTCATAAAAATGAATGGATATTCAATTCTTTTAATTTCTGCAGTGAGGTGTTATAGCTCTGATTCATTGTCAAATTATGAGACCTTTGTACTATGTGGGCAGTTCATGTGCACAGGGGTTGGGCAGTCTTGGAAGCTCTGGTACTGCCAAAATTTTATATTAGGGCATAGGCAGGCTCTTTGCTCCTCTTTGTTATATAGAATATGAAGATACTCCAATGTCATTTTTTCTCACTTGGATTGCAATTGTTTTATATAGAAAGTCTGTAAGGTTACATCCTTAGTGTGATAATGTCATTTCCCAGAGCAGTAAGATGCAACAATGCTGACGGTCGTGGTAATCCTTACATGATTTGACACCACACCATCTATTCCCCAGGTTTTAGATAGTATTTTACAGTGTGAAGGAAGCTGCAAGAGGCTCCTCAAATACTTTTGTCCAGATCTGAAGTAGACAGCAGTGACCTAACTGAGTCACATTCAGCTGGGCTAATCCAAAGAGTCTGAGTTTATGCTACAGACTACCCAATTGCTTCCATGAACGAGAAGGAATTTTCCTAAGAAGGCTAGACTGGCCAGAATATTTGCTTTATTTTCTTTTTAGAATGGCATAGGGAACTAAGTTCACAAACTGTTAAAACAGGCAAAGACAAGGAGGAAACCTGTATTTGTGCTCAGTGTGTTCAGACAGAGAACAAGGACAAGGGACTTCCTACAAGGCTGGTGCTATGTGTGAGGGCAGAAAAGGATGGAGACGCTCAGATCAGCAGACTACATATGCTCCCATACAAGCAACATGGTTTCTAATTGGGTCAAGAGATATTGATACCATGTGGTCACAAGGACCATGTAGCAGGGAATTGGGTTTATGTCTGTTGTATATTTATAAACCTGTAGTTAGAAATGAAGTTACAATCTGTCTTTCAAACCCGCTTTTATGTACAAGTTTGTTCACAGATGTGCCTGAACCAATGGTACACCAGTGCCATTTTCTGTTCTCTCATGTATTTCCTGAATAAATTAAGTACCATTCATTTCAACATTTTCATTATTTTTGTTTACTATCTTCTGTTTCCCTTCCATCTTTTTGAGATATGAATATCAGAAGTGAACACAGCATCCATGTGAAAGCTTTGATAAGTCTTCATCTGTTGCTCTATACCTCAGACTGTTAAGGACTTCACTCCAGGTTTAAGTATAAAGACAGAGAGGGAGTAAACTAATTAAAGCAACAGGTCATTACTGTGAATTATTCTGCTGACCTGAAAAAATTCTGGATTACAGAAGGGAAGCTGACATGTCTCTTTACTTATGTTCTTCTATTTTAACAGTTAATATCTATAAATGAAATGCACTCTTTTTATCTTGCTGTCAAAGTTCAAACCTTTTCATTTCTCCCCACAAATATGTGTATGTTCATAATTTTTCCTCATGAGTGAGAAAAGAATGTGCTTTCCAGTGAAGAAACTGGCAACAGTTTATCAACATATCCTTGCAATTAAATATTCAGTAAGAAGTGAAAGGGCATTAAGGTCACCCTACGTTTGTTCACTCTCTGGGGGACTCTTCAATTCCTTGTTAGCTTGGTATATGTCTCCATGGAAGTTTTCACTCCCACTTTTTAGTCAATCTTATAATTACCTCACTATCATTTCAAGGCCTGCGAGCTCCTCATTAAAGAGATGGAGAGTTCTCCTACCAATAATGATCCTCTGAGTGAGTTATCTGCAACATCATTAATAGAAAAAAATGGCTTTATTTTACAGAAATAATTGGAAACATTGGCCACATGTGATAAAGTTGCACTCCATAATTATTTTGCCACATATGATATATGTCCTTTGTTTCCTGTTATGCTTGTGGAGGAATACTTTCCTATATTTTATGGAGGTTGTTTCAGTGAGCCTCTAATTTATATTTAACAAATGTTTTTTTCTGAGTCTAATTTGTTTTTGTCGATAGGATGCCTACTTAATATTGCTTAACTCTGTGTAATGCTTACTTGATTTTCACAAGTGGAATTTATTCTGGATTTATAAGAAAGGTTGCAATTCATATCTATGGCTCCCTTGACAGAACTCAAGAAAAAACATCTGTGCTTGGAGAAGTCAGGCCTGTTCAGCCTGTCCACTGATATTTGTCTATTGTTCTGCCCAAGACATTGCGATCCCCAGTTGCTGAGTATTGTTTCCTCCTCTGTTCACTGTTTAAATTAATTCCCTTATTTTAAAATGCAGTCACTTGCACAAGGCCAAGTCTTGGTCTTACTGGCATAAATGTCCATAAAAAAATTACATCTGTGTAAAAAGCAGAGTGTAAGTACCTGAAATTAGGATTCGAATAGCATATGTCCTTTTCTATGTTGCCCAACTTCAGTTTGGTTGTTTAATTTCTGTATAGTCCTATTTTACCAAAATTAGAAAATAAGATGAACAATTAGAGAGCGATGCTTACCAATATTTAAGAAGTTAAACAAGAAGCACAAGCTAAGACCTTCTTCTGAACTTCGGACAGAAAGGTCATGCTAGAAAATAATCCCGTGATCCCACAAACAGAAAGGCAACATAGCTGAAGGAACTCCTGATCAACAGGGCAATCGGCCTGACACTTGTGGTTTTGTGTGGATAGATCATATTCTTTTAAGTAAACCTCTGCCTTGACAGATGAGTTTCTGTTTTTCTGGAAGTCCAAAAGGGTTATTGGAATAACAAATATAATACTTCAAAACTCGAAATAATAATACATCAAATAATAGTACTCCAAAACTATAAAACGTACTTATCTCATGTTAAATATTCACCGTAAACTACTCCTTACAAGATGCTGCCTCCAACAGCACTCACATACAGAACTCACATAAAATATGAACACAGACAGTCAAGTCCTCTTCAGGTGTTAGAGACAGATGTTCATTAGTGCCGGCACACACACAACGCTCTCTGGGTTCACAATCACAGACATATTTGCAGCTCTCCTGAGTACTGGCACAGATCCTCTGTCTGCTTGGTACCCTTGCCTGGATCCTGGGCCCCATTCCTGCTTCACAGGTCCCCCTACCCACTGGCTGGTCTGGCTTGATGATCAGTAGCCAACATGCAGCACTCACACAATTGTCCCACAGACATCCAACACTCACAAGTCTCCCCAAATGCCAGCATGGACCCTCTAGCTGCCTGATATCCCTGCTGTGACCCAGGACTGCTGCTGATGTGGCTGGTCCAACCTGAGGTTTGCTAGTGGATGACACACACACATACACACACACACACACCATACACACCTGGACTGGGTAAGATGAAGACTCTCTCCCCAACAGAAACTAGCAACAGGTACACAGGCTGTGACTTGCTGCAGCCACCAGAACTGAGTCCCTCACTCACCTCACACATGCCAGTCCCTCTCAGTAGCTGTATTTTGGGGCATACGTTCTTCCCACCCCACTGGCTAGATATTTAACACCCCTACTCTCTTCAGTCACTGATGCTGAGGTGCCTGCCCTCACTCCAGCAGCTGACACCACAGTCCAGGGGTGCCCCAAATTTTGCTCACACACACATGCAGGTCTCACCAGTGTCTGGCACTTAGTCTCACAGCACACATAAAAACAGGGCAGAAAGCGAGATTACACCAAGAAGTAGCTAAGAAAGGATTTAATTAAGAAGAGGACAGACTGTGATGATCAGACACAGAGTTCAGTCAGACAAGAGTACTGACTGGCCTCGCTTTACATGTAACCAGCCCCTTTTATACCCCTTTCTCTCTATTCCCTGCTTTGTTCCTCCCCATCCTCTTCCCCTGCACATTCCTTCATCCATTTGCAGAGCTCCACCAACCCCCTCCAACATCCTGGACCCTCAGGCTTACATCTTTATCAGTAGCAAAGTCCTGGTTTGCCTGCAGTTTCTTGATAGCCCATCAGTTAGTGTGGCTGACGAGGCTTGTTTCTTGTGTTTGGCATCATTATATTTGTCAGGTTTATTTCTCTATTTTCTGTATGGCTTCCTACTTTTCCTTGTCACACCATTTGATAAGGTCCTTGATCATGTAATCTTAATGAAATAAATAATCCCATATTCTACACACTTATCAGTTAGTGTGACTGACAAGTTTTGTTCTCGTTACTACCTCCTTTATTTGTTGGTGTCAGGTTTGAGATCCTGTATGTTCTTGTTTATGGCTTCCTCCTTTTATCATAATCCCTTCTTGCATTGAAAAGGTCCCTGACCAGACACCCTTAAGTGAGGAGATTCTCTCTCTTTCCACATATCAGTACAAATCCTTTCCATCTGGAGTAGTGGGAAACCTTCCCCTATGGGCCTGACTCTCCATTGTTATCACAGAATGGCTGAGGTGAGAAGATATCTCTGGTGATCCTCTAGTCCAACCCCCCTTGCTCAAGCAAGACCACCTACAGCTGGTTGCCCAGGACCATGTCCAGATATCTTTTCATATGTCCAAGGAGGGACACTCTAAAACATCTCTGGGCAACCTGTGCCAATGCTCAGCCACTTTCACAGTAAAAAAGCATTTAATCTTTGCGGCCTTTCACTGGACTGTCTCCAGCATGTCCGTGCATCTCTTGTACTGAGGAGCAGGGACCTGGACACAACACTCCAGGTGTGGCTTCACCAGTGCTGAGTAGAGGAGAATGATCACCTCCCTTGACTGAATGGCAACACTCCTCCTAATGCAGCCCAGGATACCATCGGCCTTCTTTGCTGCAGGCACACGTTTCTGGCTCATGTTCAATTTGGTTCATCAGGACTCTGAGGTCCTTTTCTTCAAAGCTGCTTTCAAGCTGGGCAGCCACCAGCATGTACACTTGTACTGTAAAGACCAACATCCAGAATTCTATAAGGAGCTAACACCCCCATAAACCTTTTAAAATTATTTTTTGTTTACACAGACCATCAGACATCTTGACCTAATGATTTCTGTGCAAAAATGCCCACAAAGAAAAATCCTTGCGCCTAGTTCTTCAGACATCCACTCCCAAAAGGGCTTTTGTTTATGATCTTTGCTGTTCTCTCAAAAAAAAAAACTTTGGGCCCAACAGAGGTGAGTGTGTGCATGTGTGAAAATAAAAAATTTAAATTAACTGATTGAGGCAGAGTCCTTGTAAGCAGAACCTCCACGCTAATGCACAATTTACTATTCATATTTCAAAGACATCTCCCATAAAATTGATGAGGAACAAAGGCATTTAGATTAGAGGTCAAAACCAGAGATTGATATTTAATATCACATAATGTTGTAGACCTTCATACTTAAGAATTTTCTTCCAGGAAATCGGTTTATATTTGCCTTTCCTCTGTTGAACAGAGTTTGAATCCCTGTAAAATCCCCACATCTTTTCATTGGCTGCATCTTTCACATAATTGTGAACAGATATTCTGACATGCCACATTTTAAGCCTTTAATTCACATGTTTTTCATTTGTTTGTTTTTCATTTGCTTGTTTGTTTTTGTGGTAGCTACTAAGAACTCTCCTGTCTTCAGCACTATATAAAGTGTAACAAAAATGTGATGGCCACTGGTCAGAATTACTTGTATTTCTAGAGGACATTTACCTTGATTTGTGCATAAACAGAGAGATAAAATAGTTATCCTTTTTTGTCTCACGTAAAACAGACATATTTGCATGGAAAAATAATGTTTACAACTTTAGAATATATTCTAAAAATTTAAGCACAAAACATTATTCTCACAAGTTAAATATATTTGTTCTGCAAATATTAATAGGAACAAACCATTGTCTATGAGCTCTTTTTTTCACTTTAAGTGCAGCCAAGGCCTTCACATTACCCATATTTCCTGGCATTGCCTGTGTCCTGAAATGAATTAAAAGAATGAAAGAAAAAGTCTCATCCCAGCTCAAGCAAAATTCAGTGAGAGAATTTGTGGAAGGAGACACTTATTCACAAGATCTCCAAGATAACTTCACTCACTTGCAGTCTTTTTTCCATTTTATTCATGACCTCACACACCCATACAAACCTACTCACCAGCACCTTCTTCTTGACAGGAGACAACAAACCAGCTTTGGACTTAATGGGATGGTCCTCCAAATACTGCTTATTTCAGCCTCTAAAAATCTTAGGTAAGTTTGCTGCCCATTTTTCCTTGTTTGGAACATGTGTTTGCTTTATCTGTTGACACTCTTTTTCTGGTGAGCTAATGGGAAAAGAAATCATGTATGTGATATGTTGCAGTCTTGTTGCCGTGCTCCTGGTATATGGATGCAGGTCTTCCACTGATAAGTCATCTATCTTTTATCAGCTTGCAGGCCTTTTGGTCTTCACGCAAGCAACAGATTCCTCAATTTAACTCTTGGGAAGAGTGTCATGGAAGCAACAGTCTGGGGATAGTGTTTTATATGATAAATGCAAGCAATTTCTTTTAAGCCTTTTCTGTTGTTCACAGAATTACAGAATGTTAGGGATTGGAAGGGACCTCGAAAGATCATCTAGTCCAATCCCCGTGCTGGAGCAGGAACACCCAGATGAGGTTACACAGGAATGTGTCCAGGTGGGTTTTGAATGTCTTCAGAGAAGGAAACTCCACAACTTCCCTGGGCAGCCTGTTCCAGTGCTCTGTTACCCCCACTGAGAAGAAGTTTTTCCTCAAATTTAAGTGGAACTTCTTGTGTTCCAGTTTGAATCCATTACCTCTTGTCCTATCATTGGTTGTCACGGAGAAGAGCCTGGCTCCATCCTCGTGACACTCACCCTTTACATATTTATAAACATTAATGAGGTCAACCCTCAGCCTCCTCCAAACGAATGAGACCCAGCTCAACCTTTCCTCATAAGGGAGATGCTCCACTCCCTTAATCATCTTTGTTTCCCTGTGCTGGACTCTCTCCAGCAGTTCCCTGTCCTTCTTGAACTGAGGGGACCAGAACTGGACACAATATTCCAGGTATGGTCTCACCAGAGCAGAGTAGAGGGAAAGGAGAACCTCTCTCAACCTACTAACCAGCCCCCTTCTAATACACCCCAGGATGCTGTTGTCCACCAGGATCCCCAGGTCCCTTCCCCTATGCTGTTCTCTAATAGGTCGTTCCCCAGCTTATCCTGGAACCTGAGGTTCTTCCTGCCCAGATGCAAGACTCTACACTTTCCCTTGTTATATTTAACTAAATTTTTCCTTGCCCAACTCTCCAGCCTGTCCAGGTCTCGCTGGATGGCAGCACAGCCTTCTGGCATGTCAGCCACTCCTCCCAGCTTGGTGTCATCAGCAAACTTGCTGATAGTACACTCTGTTCCCTCATCCACGTCTTTGATAAATATATTAAATAATATTGGTCCCAGTACTGACCCTTGACAGACTCCACTAGATACAGGCCTCCAACTAGACTCTGACCCCTTGACCATGACTCTCTGGCTTCTTCCCTTCACCCAGTTCACAGTCTACCTCACTACCCGCTCATCCAGACCGCACTTCCTCAGTTTAGCTGTGAAGATGCTGTGGGAGACTGTGTCAAATACCTTACTGAAGTCAAGGTAGACCACATCCACCGCCCTGCCATCATCTATCCACCTCATTATGTCTTCGTAAAAGGCTATGAGGTTGGTCAAGCACAACTTCCCCTTGGTGAAGCCATGTTGACTGCCCCTAAGTTGGCACCAAGGATAAGTTGTTCCATCACTTTCCCAGGGATGGAGGTAAGGCTGACTGGTCTATAGTGACCCGGGTCCTTCTTCTTGCCTTTTTGAAGACTGGAGTGACATTTGCTTTTCTCCAGCACTCAAGCACCTCTCCCATTTCCCAAGACCTGGCAAAAATGATGGAGAGTGGTCTAGCAATGACCTCAGCCAGCTACCTCAGCACCCATGGGTGCATCCCATCTGGACCCATGGATGTCCAGATTGCTTAATTGGTCCCTAACCCAGTCCTCATTAACTAAGGCAAACACGTTCCAGTGCATAAACACAGGCATTTCTGCTCATATTTCATTCATACCAACCTTAGTATTTCCCTTAAAAATCTCTACAAGAGAAAAATATAATTTGTCTTCCGCAGTGAAAAGACACTTTAAATTATAAGATATAAAGCTGATGGTCTATGTAGCATTCTCTGATACACTACTGTGGATGTCTCATATAGCTTGACATCACCCAGTACCCTTCTCTACTGTAACATCATCAATAAGAATGAACTTGCCAATATGCAGCACTTTTTTTTTTCTCCTGTATGTCATGGTAATTGTCACCATATTCTGATGAATGCATATATCTATTGGAAACTATCAAATTCATCTGACTATTCCTATGGATTGTTTCAATTGTCAGATTGGCATTACATTATCAGTTATTTCCTTTTTCCCGCTACTGTTCTTCATATGATGTATCAATACAGAATTAAAGGCCTATGACTGAACACCTTAGGTTAACTTTTCTTTCAAAGAAATCTCTAGTTTCAATGACAACTATTTCTTTTCTCTTTTTGCTAATTCCAATCTTGTACCAGCTGTCACACTTTATACAAATAATGTTATTAACACGAAAAAGTAAAACTTTCCTTCCAAAAGTATCTCCATCAACAGCCTAACAAGAAGAATAAAGCTCTTCTAGTCAGAAAAAAAATACCCATGATATGTCTGTTACCTAACGATAAACCAATTTTAACTCCTTTTGCTGGTACTTTTAGTAGTGTTAAGACTTTGCATGGTAAATGCAGACTTTTGAGGCAGACTTCCTCTAACAATTTGTGACCACCTTTGCATATACCATTACTGACTGTAATGAGATTAGGGTAGTCAGGAATTTTTCCCACAGGGTTCTTTTTATCTGATTGTACCTAAACAGGAAAAAGTGATGCAATCCAAGGCAAAACTACCTGACGCATTTATTTTCCAAACATTTTGAACTAAAAAATGAAATTTTAATCATAGAAGATTCTGATTTCATAGAAAGTATTTCTGTTATTAATTATTATGGCAGATAATTTCAAGGCTGTATAGGGAAGTGTCTAAGAATTCACTTGTACTTACTGAGATTTCATTCCATCTCTCTCTCAGGATAGTTTCCATGGACAACTTATACACTGTATTGTAATGCATACAGGCATTGTTTCCCTGTGAGCTCCATGTAATGCTTGGAAAAAAATCCTATTCGTCATCCACAAACTGCTGTGAGGATGGTTTTCCCAATTCATCATTGCCCCTCTGAGGTGTAAACCAGGTTTGTAAAGGTTGAGGCAGAGTGGTTAAGTTCCTTCCACAGATGCTGCAAAATAATATAACTAGAATTTAAAAATGCAAAGTTGAAAAGTAATGCATTAACGGAAAAAAACCTGAGCACCTCAAGAAAGGCAATCTGTTTTTAAACATGGTGATTTATGCTCATGGATATTACACAGAAAGCCAAAGGCCAAAATTTAGACAAATGTAGAGTATTTATTGGCTCTAGAACATGAAGAAATCGTTATAATATCATCTGACCTCCCACTTACTACAAACTACATTTTAAGTAACTCCTGCATCAAACCCTTGTTTTTTAAAGACACACATTTTTTGCATTCTTCACTAACTTATCCCAATGTCCAACACTTTTTCCGTAAAATACATGCTACTAACTCTAACAAGTTAGCTAGTTTGTCACCAACCATTAGCTGATTCACTAGATTAAAGTGCTACTAACAGAATCCTAGTTCTTCCAGATATAACCAAGTTACTTCTCCATTTATTCATGCATCTTCAGTGTTCTCCTATAAACTACAAATTTCATTCCTTATTTTTTTAACTGTCTTGAATCTTTATAATTTTTTTCTGCATTGTCCCCTGAGGTCTAGATGTCAGAGCAAAAGACTTCTACACAACAGAACTGAAACCATTTAAATAACATAAAATGACATCTATTTTCTGCTACTCAATATTTCCTTGCTAACAAACTCATAATGCCATTCCAAGTTTACAACTGGGACCTCACATTCAAAAAATTATTCATCATTTACCTAATGTACCTTCATTACTTTTCAAACAACAGCCAAAATACTTTCTATTCCCTAGATGATTTTACAAGGGACATGCTTCATTTCTACAAGTTCAGTCATATTGTCATTAATATGAAAAGTTTAATCTAATTTTTTAAGTTTACAAGTTTAATCTTATTTTCATGAAAATGAATGTTGTCAGTACCAGTTCACTCTCCCTATATTTACAACCAGTATCAAACCAGGTGCCTAGGTGTACATACTGTTTCAGAACAGTACCATAGCCATTGGTAACTGGGAACTAATAATATGATCATAAGAAAGGGTGTTTCTAAGTTATGAATAAACAGAGGGAAGGTGTTACATTAAAAGGGTTAATTTGGCAGAAATTAAACTCTCTTGCATTCCAGCTTGTCCTCAGTATTTTACTGGGGACTAGGGGCAGCTGATCTTAGCTTCTGAGTGATGCCCAATTACACCAAATGACCTCAAATCAGCACTCTTGGTCTGGCCATTCTCAGCAGCCAGTCCAGCATGATGTTGAATTCACACAATTATGGATTACTAATATTGCAGGGTCCGGCCATGGTCATTGAATTCATGTGCTTGCACAGATTCACAAATAGTATCACATATACTATAAGTCTGAGTGCATCCAATGAGAGATTCTCACTACTAGGTCCACAAATAACGAGGTTTACTAAAACAACCGGTACAAGTTCTTTTAGATTGTCATTAATAAAATAGACTGTCTGAAAACAAATAAACTTTAGTTGCAAAAATACACTCAATAATTGTTCCATAGAAAGAATGCCTTTACTCTAAGTTTTATAAAAGGTACCTAGCAGGTGTATGAGTGATGTATGCAACATAGCACAAATATATGTCCTGATGGCACCATACAGATCTACATCCTTCCCTGCAGTTGTCTTTTTTCGTATCTACTATTGTAATAGCTTTTGAATTCTTTTCAAATTTTACGTGTGTATATCTTTATTGATATAACTCTTAATTAAGTTGTGTATTTTTGTCTGAGTCATTGGAAAGACCACAAGATATGGCAATAAACTAGTGTCAGGTCTGTTTGGAAGTCCACTGGCAACCGCCCTCTCAGGATATTATTAGTTCATTATTGAAAATTATTTATTTAAATTGACAAGCTAGTCTATTTAATTCTTGCTTCACTTATTTTGTATAGTAGATTTTATATTAAATGCCTCCTACAAGTGCAAATATGTCACCAGCTACATTTATCAAGCACATCATCTTACATGTCTTGTGTCTTTAGCAATCTATTTTTCCCAAAGAGGATTCAGTTCAGTGTTCCACTGTAATGGTTACACTTCAGTGAAAACTTTAGGAATACATTTGAGTTGTCTGAGTCAGGATTTTATGACTACATGAAGCTTAATCACTTTGACTTGCTGAATTCCAAGTTCATTCATCTGCATGGATAAATCTTTGTCAACATAGGCTGATGGAGGTCACTGTTTAATTCATTTGACAGATGGTGAGTGAGGCTTTTCAAAGTTTTTTACAGAATGACACTCAAAGAGGAGATATAAGATCTTCTGTAGTCAATCAATCTTCTTCCTGCTTACAGAATTTAATTGGTTTAGGAGACATTAGAAGTTGTTGAAAGGACTAGGAATAGGTAGAGGCAACACCTGCAGAGGCTATAGAGTGTATGTCTACACCAAAGAATTACACTGAGATGTCCAAGGTAACATTACAACCCAGTTGTGCACTGAAAGCAGTATTGTCCTGGTAGCATAGATTTTCATGTAAACTAATTTCCAAATAAAAGAAGTATCTTGTTTCTCTCTTGCACTGTATAATGGAGACACACTCTTAATCTTGTTCACCTCATTCTCGCTGTTTGAAGAAGAAAATTCTTACACTGAGTTGTCAGGCTGACAAGGTTTGAAAAGTTCACTTGATTTTTTACAGGAAGGTGAAATAGGCTCATCTTAAATAATCATTTTGAAATATAATTTTACTGGGTCATTTATTTCACATTTTCAACACATTCATTTTGAAATTATAATGTATTATTTTACAAAATAAGGCACTTAGGGGATAAGATAAACAAAGGGATGTAAGAAAAAGCTACAGAATATTGCTCTACATACAACAGGGTATTATTTCCTTATTGCTCTTCAAATTTACCTAATAAAATATCCTTCAGTGACTAAATATGAAGACTAAGTATGTATTTCCAAAAAGCATAATTTGCAACCACATCTAGTGGACTAGAGGAAACTTCTTTTGTGTAAATATATGTATGTATATATATGTGTGTGTATATATATATATATATATGTTTGTTTGTTTTTTTTCTGAAATGCTTGGTATATGAATTTGGAAAGACATTTCTGACTCTCTGTGGTGAAAACCTTCTCTTCTTGGGTTTCTTGAAAAAGAACAGCTGTAGGGACTTTATAGAACTCCATAATAGAATTTGCGTATATAAAATGGAAAATTAATTAGTTTGACCAAATTCTCTTATCATTTACACCAGCATAAACCATTTGGAGAGTATATTTTAAGAGCATGAATACACAGAAAAAATGTACTCATTATATTCATCTGCTCACTCTGAGAAGACTCTTTGAAAACTTAGCCATAATTGATAGCACAGATTGGAAGGATAAAGGTTGTCAGTATGAAAATAAAACTTTCTTTAATAAAGCAAATGGATATTTTCCACCTTCTTTAACATTTTAAAACTTCCTTTAATTGTATTCATAAATTCATGCAAAATGTTAAATATATGGGAAGCTCAGCACCAGAAATTTTACCTTTCTCATATTGCAATGTTTTTACTAGCACACATCTCTGTATATAAAGCCAATTCACTTTATTTAAAATTTTCAGAGCTTTCTAAACCTTTCACTAAGTGAGCATTATTTGCCTAGTTTTTCTGAAAACTGGTTGTTTAACTAAGGTGTGTAACCATGGTTCCTCAAGTATGACTTTAGAGATAAGATTAGGAGATTGTAGTGAAAGTATTGGAATCATAGCTACTCTAAAAGCTACTGCAAAATTATTAAAAATACTTTGAAATGTCACAGAATACTTCAAGCATATTACTACGATACACATCCAAATATCAGAAAATAAAATCTCTACTTTTGGAAAAAAAAAAAAAAAAGCTAGATCCAGTAAAAAACATAACACGGCTTATTAAAACTGTTCTAAAGTTGTTTTTATTGTGCAGTTATATTAATGTAAGCTATATCCTGAAGTCTCAGGCTTGGCCCCATAGAAATTTCTTTTCTGAATTAGGAGGAACTTAAAAGTTACAATTTAGGAAGGAAAACCAAAACCAACACAAAACAAAAAGAAACCCTGTTTTTTTAAGTCTGTCTTTGAGGTTTCACCTTGGGGCAAGTCTGGTGTTAATGTGTTTTTCATCCTCTTAGCTGTGCTCTAGCTGGGGTCCATTTACATGAACTAAAATAAGTTTTTGAAAGCCAAAATAGGGCAAAACATTCGTTTAATTTCATGCTATTTTAACATGTGCCTTGCAGAAATGATGAAGTCAGGAAAAAATAACCCCAAATCCACTAGTGAGGCCCCTTAAACTACATTTGTTTGCATACTTTGGCTTTATGAGAGTAAGTTTTAAAACAAGATTTACAGAACAAAAGCAACTCGAGCTGCACTTAAGCAAGATACACAGGGCAGCAGGGGATGTTTTCTTGTATTTAATTCTCACATAGTAGGTGTTGTTGATGGATATGTCATAGATCAGCACTTCTTGGATATTTGAGTGGTCAGAGAAGTTTAGAAGTATTGAAACTGGAACATTCCTGTGTTTCTCATGCCAAATCTGGTGTTATATTTAGAGGTGTGCATCATGTGCAAGGAAAAATCGCAAAGCTTCTGGAATTAATGATCTTGCCTGTTAACCTCCTGTGATGCTGTAACTATCTGGAAAAAATGTAGGAGACTTCTTAGAATAAATATTGATAATTTACTTCACACTAGATTTCTGCTTGTAAAGAGCGACCACAAGCCGAACAACATAAAAGCAGTGGGTTTTGGCATTCAGTGGGCTGACAGGTCAGACTGTAAGAATTAAAAAAGGTTACTTTCAAGAAGCAAGAAAACAATCTTTATTTCTAGGTATCGACGTGGAAGATTTTCAATATAAATTTTGCACATTCATTGGTTTATGATATGTTGCTGAATACAGGTCAAAAACAATCCTCTAGTGTTACCTTTGAGCCATGACTGGAAGCAGTCCTGTGGATTGCCTGCTAGAATACAAGGCATTCAAAGATCTCAGATTTTATGGTGGTAAACTTACTTCCTCAGCATCTCATGGAATCAAATTCTAAATGTAGTTCAGGCAGAGATACTTGAAAATAACTTTATAGTTTTGCAGGTTGCTGAATACTAGAAAGAAGACACTAGGACTCAGCACTAAGGTACTACCAAACATGTTGTTGCACACAGAGAGACTCTATATTACACAAGTCATGCCTTGCAAAAATTCTGTCCCAGCAAGCAGTGGGACTGCATTATGGTTGGGTGGGTTGCTTGGCAGGAAAAAATCTCTTTCCTGAGTCTTCCACATTCTTAGTGCTGTTTAGCACCTTCTTATAAAATAGTGTCCTGGGTGCTCAGCTGAATATTCCACAGTCTTTGTGGGTTGTGGCAGTTGCACATCCCCTGATGAGATCTAGAGCCTTCAACAGGGCAGTTGATGGCTCTTCAGCACCTTTTGTACCCCACTGTGCCTGTCCCCACATACACACCTAGGGTGGTACTAAGGTGTTGACAGACACATCCTACCCTACCTGGGGACAGGGTGACTTCACCTCCACCTGGCTGAGGGGGCAGAAGAGGTGGGACCCTCAGTCAGTTGACAGGGTCCTCAATAAAGGAGGTGCCGAGAGAAGCTGAGAAGCTTCTGGACCCTGTTGTAATGACCACAGCCAGACCTGACCAGGCTATAAAACAGGTCCCTGCTGAAGACTCTCTTTGAGTGGTCTTCTTGGAGCAGTGAGACTGCAAACTGGAACCCTGCCCTTAGACTGGGGTGCTGTCTAAGGAGACTTCACAGGATAGGGTGCACCTTGCCTCCTCCTTTGGTGAGTGTTTTTCCCCTCTGGATATATTCTTAAGTGAGCCCGTGCACAACCCAGGCAAGTGATTGTTTCTTCTGAGTACCCTCGAGTGAAGGAGACCTCTAGTTTTGTATCTTGTGAGTGAATGTGTGCATGCTGTGGATCCTCATTATTCTTTTGCAGTTGTATCCCAATTATCTCCTCAACTGGTATGCGAATCTGTGTTTTATGTTGTTGGAGTGATAAATAATTTGTATAAACCCTGTTTCTAGTCAGTTTATTTGCTATAATTTTTCAGCTAGAATAAAGTCTGGTTTGGAACTTTTTGTCCACCTAAATTGCCTTCGGGGTGCCTCCTTGACATGGGTAGATAGTCTATGGCTACTTTTCCAATTAAAAATGCTCTGTTTTCTCAAGCAAATGCCAAATTACACAGAAAATTACATTTCTGAAATAAAACATGCATATCTTATACACAACAAACACCAAAAACAAGGTTCTTATCTATCTTGAGTGAAATAAATAAAAAAAAAATCATGTCTCTTGGTGTGTAAAATTCAGAATAGTTAGGATTTGTTTCATGAAGACTTTAGATCTCCCTAATGTTTGTATGTCACATTGCAGGGCTGAGGAAACTGGTGGTCTCTTAGTGATT
Organism: Columba livia; assembly: GCF_036013475.1. Taxonomy (NCBI): domain Eukaryota; kingdom Metazoa; phylum Chordata; class Aves; order Columbiformes; family Columbidae; genus Columba; species Columba livia. Next base: position 129,883,067 of record NC_088603.1, on the reverse strand, counting down.
TAATAAATTAAGGAAACAGGATATATACAGCAGCACAGCACAACATGGTTCTTCCATAATTAGCTACAGTGTTGGAAGATGAAAAGTAGGGTCACCTTTGCATAGTGTCACCTTATGCCTTAGAGATGCATACATAGAGCCCAACAGTTCTAACCATTACCCTCATTTTAAAGATATGGAAATTGAAAGAACTTCAAGTAGTACATTGTTTTTACACATCAGAGACCAGAATCCAAAAATTACTTTAACTTAGGCATATGCTGTCATATATTCTTTCCCAAAGTGAAGCGATTGTTAGCAAGTTATCATCAATATCTGAAAATTAGCTTGTATAAATCAGTTTCCAGCTATGAAGATTTGTAGAATTCTGGAGTCTAAACTCTTAAAGGCTATAGTTTCTCACCATTTCTTTGCTTATGTGTCCTTCTAACAGCCATGAAATACAGCAATTCCATTACTTCATTATTCTCATTTCAGTTTACCAATTGTTGTAGAACTAAACCCCAAATTCTTGCAGCCTAAGTCTCTAAAAGCGGAAAGGGACAAGAGGGTTTTCCTTTAAGTATTTATGACTTCTTTGTTCATTTTGAATTATTTTTCTATGTTATATATCTTGGCAACCTTGGGCTGCCTCAGTGACCTTTTCATATTTGGAAATAAGCTTGCCAATTCCAAACACATGGAACACCATGACAGTGATCTTCTGCTTCCACAGCAATATGTTTCTTATGGACAAAATTACTCAAGAGCAGAGACCCCTCTTCAAAAACTATATATGACACAGTTCGCCCCTAAAAGGTTAATTTTGCTTCTCTGCAGTCTATACATTGCAGGACAAAGCCAGCAGTTCATTAATACCCATACATATATATGTTCATAAATATATACATACACACACATAAATACACATCTATGATTTCAATATTCATATTTAGTATCCCTTTATAAGACAATAAATCTAAGAACTCTCAATTTTAGACACCCACTGTCCTATTAGACAACAATGTACTGTGTAAGAGAGAGACAAAGTTTGTCATGTTGCTAAAGCAAATCTTCAAGTTCTTTGGGTTTAAAGTAACCTTAGAGTTTAAATAAAATAGGGTTTGTTGCCTCTTGAGGAATTATCATTATCATAAAATCATTTTGCAGCTCAACACAACATAGCACAGCTGGTGATCTCAGCTTTTTATTTCTGCTTCTTCATATTCTTTCTTTCACCTTTTCATTACTATAGATTCAAAACACAGGAATAAATCACGTGGTTAATATGTTTCCAGAGAGAGAGAAGATAGAGCAGGATAAAAACAGCCACAGGCTTTTTTTCCACAGTCAATGGCTCACCTTCCTTGGTGCCAGGAGAAAACACATATTCAGAGGATATGACTATACCATGCATTAGAGCTGTGTCCGTTTCTGACTATTCCTGAGATTTGAAGTGTTATTTTCATGAAAAACCCTGCAGGCGTCTTGTCTGCAACCTTAATCACCTCCTCTCTTAATGCAGATTTCTTGCATCTCTGCGTTTTCCCATAATATGATTTATTGTGCATAAAATTCCACTTTAGACCTAATGTAAATTATACTGCCAACTCTCCGAATGTCAGCTATCGTTGAAAATTCAGTCTTTTGGAGGCAGTAAGCTGTCTGGCCTGAATTCCTAAGTGCTTTCTAAAACATAGATGGTTTTGCTAAAGCTTCCTCAGGCAACTACTGTATATTTATATGACTTTAATTATTTAATTAATACTACGTGCTGTGAATAAATCCAGTATCCATCCATTTTTCAGAAGGTCTACAGGCTTACTGTCTTAATATTTTATCCCTTCTGGATGGTTTAGTGAATTGTGCTAAACATTACAGCTAGCTGCAATAGTCAGAATATCATTAATACAGAGCAGTAGAAAACTGCAGTTAGAATAAAGTTCCTTCTGGACATATGTACACCATAGCTCAGCTTGAGGTACATCTATAGAAGCAAGTAAATTAAAAGTACCAGAAGGTATGCAAATGAAACAAACTAATTAAAAACTCAGTGCTGAAACAATACAATCATAAAAGTATTCATCTATCACACTGCTGAAAGAAAACTAATAGTATATCCCTAATTACAAAAGATAGTACAGCAATTGTGAATGAGTTATTCAGTATTGTTGACGATTAGTGCTGAGAAGTGTCTGCTATCAATTGTGACAACCCTGCTGCTATGAGAAGTAGAACAGGAATGGGATTATAAATCTCAACAAAAATTCTTCTTCAGAATAAATGTTTATCAGATTAACTCTTTTTTATGGGAAAGATTGAATAAAAGATAGCTGAACAACACTTATGACCTCTGTAGCCTACAACATAAGAACAATCCAGTGGTCCAGTGCCTGGACCACCACCTTCCCCTTCATATTCACTGACTTTGATGTCTGCAGAGTTGTTTTTCTCACGTTTTCACTTCCCTCTTCTGACTGCTGCTGGTGTTGCATATTTTTTCCCTCCTTCATAAAAATGTTATCCCAGAGGCACTACCACCACCACTGATGGGCTCAGCCTTGGCCAGTGTCAAGTCCCTCTTGAAGCCAGCTGGCATTGGCTCTATTGGGCATGGGGGAAGCTTCTAGCATCTTCTCACAGAAGCCACCCCTGCAGCACGCTTGCTACCAAAACCTTGCCATGCAAACTCAACACAGTTGTTCAATGTGTTGAACAGCTCCTTAGCCCATTTTTCCTATTAATACCTAAGTATCTTTAAAAAGCCAACTTATACGTACTTTGTGTGTTAGCTTCCATTTTCTGTTTATATGTTCTGCTCATTTTCCATCTCTAGATCAATATGTTGTCACATGTTGCAATCTATCTTTTTATTTCTGTGTTTGTACAGGACAGCACAACAGTCTGTCTGTGCAATCTTTTAGGGGTGAATAAGGAGTGCTCTGGACACACATGGGATCTTACGTGCCTAATAGGGTTTTAAGGTTTTAACAAACTATTGACTATGCTTAGACAGGTTATCTAGAAGGCAACTGTATGGATAAGACATAACAAATACAGAAAAAAATATAATGCTTGTGACTGATATAAAGCTTTCTGAGTCTATTGGTGCTCACAGATGCTGCTACAATTCAAGCTGCACGCAATAGAAACTGTGAAAGAGATGCTTTTACTACCGTAACAATATTTCACCAAACCAAGTGATTCATTTTGATGGCTTCCTTAGGTCAACACTGGCATGCCAGACTTTTACTGTAAGATGGCAATCTCCTAGGCTTTATTTTTTTTAATGAAAGGATTACATTTTATTCACTAGTTAGTGTGACAACAACTATTTCACTTGTTTTAATTGTCTTGGAAATATAAATGTAAATGAATATTTAAGAAGATGAGTTAGTCATAGGTAAAAATACTCTATGAAGATTATTTATGGTGCTATTTCCATGTTCCTGGCTGCAGTTTCCTATTGGAAATGGTGAAGCTTGCTGTGTTCCAGTCACAATGTTTATACTATCCTCACAAATAACAGGATACACTTCATATAACACTGCTAAATTTAACCTTAGAAGCAATACTGGATAACAGTGTTTTAGAATGAGAAAAGCAATAAATACCATGGCAGTAGCTATTCTAGCAATTTAAAATATCGTACTAGAAAATAATGTCTCTTCTGCTACCCTCAAAATAGTAAGTGAATATACTATATTAAGGTTTGAACTATAAAAATGCATTCAAGGGTATCTATTCTAATGTATCAACCACTGAAGAACATTTTCTTCACAGAAGTACCAAAACAGCTCGTGTGACAAGTTCTTCCTTCAAAGAGCAGGAAAGAGTTCCATGCCCCATCTCTACAGAGGTGTGAGGTAAGACATGAGTTCTGAGAGAGTATTTCTTACTATTTTTCAGGTATCTTCTCTGCTAACACCTTCAGGTAACATGTAGTTTTACTCTGGAATGAACTCATGCCCATTGAATCCTCCCAATAACAAGGAGTATTGAAACTAACTAGCAGATCCTAGGAAGTTTCTACTTTTTTTTTGGTTGTATATTTGTTTAATATCAAGTTTATTCACAGTTCCCATGCTGGTAGATGACATTCTATGGTTCACTGCATAAGGATTTTTGATAACTAAGAAACATTTTGAATGATAGATTAAGTGTTCTGCTTAATAACCTAATAATAATATGTCTCCTTGCAAAAATCAGCCAAAGTGTCTACCTTTCAGCCCCAGAGCAAAGGTGGTAATAATTCAATGACAGGTATAGTTTGGTCTGCCTGGAACTAACAGCTATTAGGAGCAGAGAGCCTATTTATCTTTATTGCTTCAACTTGAGCCATACAAACTTGATATATGATTCTGTCACGGGAAGCCCAGTGTCACCTACTGGTACCACTAAATATTTCAGCTAAGGAGATGTTCTTGTTCTACATTCTGATTCATAGTGTATTTCTTTCTATTATGGATTACTAACTCAACAAGGTCTGACAATAGGACAAAGTTTCTTGCGGTGATCCGGGAATCCACTCATGCTGACATTTGTCTCAAAAGTGGAAGCTTTTTATATGGTTGTCCACATACTGTCTTTGAATTTACTCTACCTGAATCAGTATAAGTTACATTCTGGAACGCTCTTTCTCCATTTTGTCAGTTACTTTCCTACTGCTGGCAAAGGCATAATAGAATCCTGGTGATGCATCTCCTCTCTCACCTGTTTAAATCCAATCTCATCTTTCTGAACATCAGTGATCAGAACTGTAGACAGAACTCTAGATGTCTGTCTCATACTTTGGATAATGACACTCATATTCTCCCACTCTACTGAAAATAGTTTGGAAATACATTAGTATCACATCTGACTTTTTCAGATGCACTTTACTGATGATTCAAAGTAATTTTTACAGGTTTTTTTTTACAGGTTTTACAGTTGCTTTTTTTTTTTCTCTAGTTTAATAAATTCCGTTAGAATGCTTTATGTGAAGTCCAAAGTGTTTAGACTGTCTGCATTGTCCTTTTACAAAAAGTGAAACTTTATCAAAGAAAGCCATACGGCTGGCTTGGCATGACCTACTTTTGGTAAATTTGCATTACACCTATTCCCATTTCACATTTACTGACCTTTCTCTAATTAGATTAGTTAAAAATACATGATATTTTTACTGATTTTTTATGTATAAATTTCTTAATTCTGTATTACAGAAAAAAGATTATTTGGTCCCCCATACTTTAGTATGTTGAGATTGTTTTTGTTTTGATGCCCCTGAGGATTAAGTGATTAGACCTAGTTTAATTAGATCCATTAGGCCTTTGCAGTTGATGTGCTTTACCCTTAACCTGAGAAGGAAGTCTGAGCAATCCACATTTGTTGGAACCAAGGAACGAAGGATACTTTATAACCCAACTTACAGGATATGAAGAGGCTTTGACAGTAACAGAAGTTCCAGTACAGTTCCAGACATAAGATTATAGAGAGATGAGACACTTAGAAGCATATCAAGAAAGGTCTCTCCATGGTAAATGAAAGCAAACTGTGCAAGGAGAGAGGTGAAAGCAAACCGGGCAAGGAGAGAGGTATTGCATTAAACTTTTAACGGAAACAAAATTTGTCTGGATTTGTGATATTAAAGTATCAAGCCAGAAGCTCTCTATGCATATGCATCAGTTGGGAACACTGAATTACAAGTCACTGAAAGCTTGTGGGTTTTTTTTGTTTGTTTGTTTGTTTGTTTTTGTGGTTTTTTGTTTTTGTTTTTGTTTTTTTTTTTTTTTGTTATGCAGGGTAGCAGGGTCGGATATGATGTAGCCATTCAAATTGCCTTTAAAACAAGATGTAACTGAAACAGGTGATATTTTTATTTCTTGAGATTGCACAGTTGTCACTCAGGCTGATGAATGAGTTCATTCAGAATAACAGATGAACAACTACTCACTGGAAATAGCAAGAGCCATGTCCTAAATATTCTTTGCATGCAACCATGGAACAGGCCTGAACAAACCTCTCTGAAAGGCTTTCACGTGCACACTGTATTTACAACAGTCTGGGTGTTGTTACAAGTTTGGGTTCATGACAGAGAAAGAACAGAAACACAACTGACATAATGTAAGACATCTTCAGGACCTCTGGCCTCTGAAAGCATTTCCAGTATAACTGAGAAAAAGCTGGGACTTGAGGGCTATCTCTGAGAGTGCTCACCAGAAAGGTCCCTGGAATACTGGAATGAGACCCTAGGAATCAAAACACAAGAAACAGACATTTGGGGCAACAGAACTGTAAATCTTGTCTTGGTAGAACAAGATGCATAAGTGACTCAGTTGGCAATACCTTGCTCTAAAAGTAACAGCCTTCAAGACATTTGATATTGACTAATTGTTTAGATTGAAGCAAAAGCAGAGTGTAAAGCTTGATAGTGTTTTAAGACCTGAAATCACAGTGTACCTACTGGTGTAAATAATTTGATTTCAGAGTCCTGATAGGTTACTGTAAACTACCTGCTAATCCATTTGCACGTATTCTTACCTATCAGAAGAAAAGTAAAATGATTTTGCATATTTTTTATCCAGAAAGCACACCTGGCAGAGGTAGTGCACATGGAAAAAGGTAGGGACAAATCTACTTTTTTGTTTTTAGGATGCCAGAATCTGAAGCAACTCTCAGTGTAAATCAGAATAATTCTTAGTTTCTTGTAATTTATAGCAAAAATTTATAGTTAACACATCCTGATCCACTTTGATTTTCATGAGGATTTGCTTCTGTCTGTAGCACTTTGCCCCGTATTTAAAATACCTACAATTTTTTCATAACACTGTGACTTATAAAAATAGTTCCTCCTCTCTGCAGAATAAGATCCTTGTATTGGGTGTTGGAAAGACAACAGCATACAAAATATTCCACAGCGAATCTCCTTCTAGATGCAGAAAAGTATGGGAAGTATCCAAGATGGAGCCTAGATTTTAATTCAGCTGTTCCCTTCCTAGTGCTACAGGCAAATTCATTGTCTTCACAGAACTTCAATCTTGGGCATTCTACCTTTGGAGTTGCCACTGTTTGCCATGTTTTGCCTTCAGGTCATGTCTTACAGAAAGCTCTATCCTATCTAAGAAATAGATTTAATTACTACTGAAACCATAATAATAACAATCCTCGTAATTCCTAACCTTTTCTGATCTGAAAAATGTTTGATTTTTTCTACATTATCTTTACCTGTGTGGTCCAAGTCCCATTCCATCATTTCTTTCTATAAAGGTTCCCTTTGCAGGTTTCTTGTAACAACAACAACAACATCAACAAAAAGACTTAGCATCTTCTTGGCTAGTCCAGATATCTGTGGTATTTCATTGCTTTTGTTCAGTGTTTGGAAGAAAGTTACACTTACAGTTGTTGACCTTTAACCAATCTACACTTCAGTGACATAACTTTTGTTTTGACAGTGTTTTTTAAAGCACTAATCTCTGATGCTACACTAGGTCACATGTTTTCTGACTAATTAAGAATTACCTGTTTTGTCAATGATGTTTTCCTCTTATTCCAAAAACAGAAATTTAATTTTACAATAATGCTTTCACTCTTTTTACTTGCTAAATGTTTTTACTTTAAGAATTCCTCTAAGGCATTTGTCTACTTGATCCTATGAAATGTTTTAAAGATTTTTCTCCTCAACTATTTTGTTCTCTATCCTCAGGCTCTTTCCCTATTAATGACCCTATGTGAGCCAGATTGCAGTCCCTTAGGATCTCTCTAGAGACAAAAGACTTTCAAAATCAGTCTGTAAATTTCTGTAATTTAAATTCTCACTTCATGTATAATTCCTTGTTGTTGATTTTGAATCCTCAAATGTTAAGTCTGTTAAAATATATTTAACTTCAGATGGTTATGGTGGATTAATGCTTGACTGTTGTCTCACCATACAGAACTGGAATACATTTTTCTTTCTTTTTTCTTCTTCATTATTATGCCACCTTTTTGTATATCTGTTTGCAAGTCATATTAAATACATCCCCTCCAAATTCATTGTAAAAACAATATGAAACTGCAAAATAAATACTGTCTATGCTATATGGTCTATAGTGTTGTTTGTTTTTTTTTTTAATTTTAACTGGTTTTTCATTATAATCTGATACCTGTGAAAGACATACTGTTGTCCCAAAAAGCTTAAAATTTGCAAACACGAACAAATCACAATCTGTAATAGAATATTCCCCTAATAGGGGAATTTTCCTGGCAATTTCTTACTAATTCAGAGTCTAAATTCAAGAGCATGCTGTGCCCATTTTTTAACTCGTGTCTTTTTCAGAAACAGTCTTGTAAACCTTCCATTTAAGAACCATTGCCTACACACACAATTTGAAGCAACACAGCTGTGATTTTGGACTCTGCATCATACATAGCACACAGGTGGACATTCTCCAGAGTGTACAGGAATCTGAAACCAAATTGATGCCTGTGAAGGAAAATCAAGAGATAGCAAAGCAAACCCCCAGGGACCAAAGGCACAATTTTCATTATCCTGTGCTCAGTGTGTCCAGCACCTTCACTACTGTGTAGTATTCCATTGTGTGGGATAGATAAACCAATTCATATGGAATTACACCGGGTGTAGTTTATAGAGTGTTGCATCCAGCAGTGAATAGATAACTGCAAGACTTATGGTTATTGTAGACTATTCCCAGCAAGCCAATACTCTGACAGTTCATATGAGGTGAACATGTATTTTTCAAGTAATCCTTATATATTCTCTCAAAAACAATTCTGCAGAGGGTATTTTAAAACACCGGGTTGAATCTCCCCCCACCCCCCCAAAAAAAAAAACACAAACAAGAAACCAAACCCTCAAAACATTTTCCTGATAGATACTGTACAACTTGTTTGAAAGAACAACAGATTAGCAGAATACTGCACATCACATCATTTTTTATGCCATTCATTTGATGTATTCACTAAAAGCAGGTTTTCGAAGGAGAGAAACTTTCATATTTGACAAGAATTGCATGGCCGTGGCAGAGCAGTGCTGACTACCCACAAGTTCCTAAACTGGTTCTATAACCCAGCAGCTATACCAGGAAAATACTACATTATCACTTTGGGCATTTTCAGGGCAGGGGTGGGGTTGGGGAGTTTTCTTAAAAAATATTTTTTAAAAATAAATTACTTAAGTTAGTAAGATAAATGGTCTCTACTATAACGAGGGGACATTAAGCTCCTCTTAATGCCAAAGGAATGAGGAAACTGCTTCTCAAGTAGGACTAATCCTCATAAGTTATCTAGACACAGCCCATCTGTGCTTACATATTCTTCAGCATGGAGATTTCTAAGGATATAATAAAGTAATGAAGATGTGAATTCTCAATGAACTTGGGAAAATTTATGCTGGATGATGAAAGGAAACCAATGCGAACAGCAAAGGTCAGAGTTTCTTAGAATGGTCTTGGTTTCTTCAGACAGCAGGGGATGCCAGAATTCCTACCACTTAACAAAGAGCTTTGTAGAAGACCTGCCTGCTTCATTGTTTTCAACAGGATTAAGTTAGGTATCAGTTTTCCCATACTCTTCAAAGACATTATTTACTGTGAAGTCTTGCATTCTCTTAGCCAAATGAACTTAGTGCAAAACAACAACCCTGATTTACCAGCTCAGTAGTCCAAAAGTCACACTCAGATGATGTGATCGGATACGAACTCGGGGTAGTGTGTTAAATCTGGGGAGCGAGAGCCTCTTGTATCTGCAGAGGATTTTTGAATACAGTGGAACGTTAACCTGTTTTGTGCCTGGTATTTCTGGTGAGCAATAGCCACTCCTAGATACTTGGAATTCTGAAGACATTTTGTTCTGCAACTTCTAAAGGAAGAAGGACCATAAAAACACACATTCCTTTCTTGTGTCTCAGCTGCACATATCTTGCACAGGCAATCCAGTAAGCTGGGAATGCAGCACTCCCACATAAACTGAAACAACTGCAAAACCAGCTGAGACAGAAACAGAATAAATTTTTGCTCCCAGTACCTGACACTTAAAATGTCACTGGAAAATTAGATGGAAGAAGGATCTCTGCCTGTCCGGTAGTTGGGTGTTGTTTATTTTTTGTTTTTCTTCACATGACTGTGACTGACCTGGAAAAGGATGGAAAAAGAAATTGTGCTTAGACCTTATTCTTAGAGAAACTTGATACAATTCTTGTCTAGTTAAAACTTGGGGTAATTGCTTATCTCAGTTAGACTAGAACCAGAGCAAATGAATCAGCTAAAGCTTGATTAATCAGGTAGAGAAGTGTGTGTCATAGGTATGCTTGAGAAAAATTTAATCTCAAAAAAAATCCAAAAAGAACTGATATGGCAAAATGGCTTCTATTTTTTTTTGCTTTAATGGGTAAATAAGGGAAACAAAATACTTGGGAAAAATAGCCTACATTATTTTAATTTTTGCTCAGTAGTAGATCCATTCCCTTCTGTAATCTTTGGTGAAGTTCCTGTGATGCTAGAAAGGGATAAAATGTATAATGAAGAAAGGGAAGTTGTCAGTACTTTAAAAGTTCTTTCTCAACTAGTTCTGAACAAGAAGAATACCTGGGAGCTAGAGAAGTTCTTGGATCTTTTCCAGCCTACCAAATCTACATGACGCCAGGTCTCAGACTACAGTCAGAGATCAGAGTAGCCTTTAGTTAATTTGAGCTGACGCGCAAGAATATCTTAGGATTGTGTTTGTGATGATTTCATTATGGTTCATAACTGTAGGCCATTCTTCCCCACCTTCACATAGATGAGAGCAACAACATTATTTCCTCTCTCGGATGGGAGAAAGACAAGTAGATTTTCACTTAGCTACCGTCAGATGTCACCTCATGTTCCATGGCAGGTGTTTCCCAGAAGACACAGAGGTCTGACAGTGGACTGTGCTTCAGAAAATTTGAGAATTCATTATCTATATTTGCTGTTAAATATTGGATTTTTAAAAGGGTGATTCACAAGTTATGCACTTTCTACCTGCTGATACGGATTTTACCATCTTCATCTTAGGATCTCTGGTATGTACTTAAAACCCCTCTATAAACTTTACTAAGTCTGCCTTCAGAAAACTGGGGAGAAATTCTCCACTATATTGTTATTTCAGTAGCTATTTCACTTGGATTTGGTATCTGTATCTCAGTTTGTGGTTTATATCCTTGAAGTATTTTGTTTGCCAGAGGTATTCCCAGATTTTCTGCCTTCCTGTGGCAACTATTGAGTTTTTGAATGAAACATAAAAGCTTGCCTGATGTAAACACAACAATCTTAGTACTCACCTACTAAAATAGCTTATCTATTTTTCCTATCTATGTATTTATTTATTTTGTTCTGGGGAAATTTTACTGCCAAACCAGTTCTGATCCAGTGAGAACATTAAGGTGACACCAAAGTCTAGTGAATCCAGTGGAGAAATTATTTACAAAATGTTAATGCAAAGTCAGTCCTATCTATAGCCATTTATCTCCCACTTATGTTCTCCTCTGGCTGTCTTGGTTGCAATGAGCTCTGAGTATTCAACAAGCCAGAAACGGACTTCTGACATACTTCTTCTTCACACGTGGAAGAACAGAGAGTTTAATATTTATATTGAGTTCAAGGCTTTGGAATCCTGAACCAAAGTATGTATTGAAAAAAAATTTCTCCTTTTGGTTTGCAGAGCCTTTTATTCCAGGTGTCTGTATTGTGAAATATTACAACAGTTGTGGCCTTGGATCTACTTTTTGATTTGAACCAATTGGTAATCTCTTAAGGAATTTACAGCAAAAGTAAGGGCCTGCATAGGTCAAGACTATCAGTAATGGGTAGTTTGAGTGTGACTGGCCTCCTTCAAGATTTTAATAATATGGAGAAAGAGTATCCTGTACTTGTTGACTACACTGCCAAGAAACGCTACCTGAAGCATTCCATTTACTACTATAGACATATCCAGATGATTCTAGCTACTGAATCTACAGGACCAGGTCCAGGTGTGTTTTGGATATCTCCAAGGGTCTCTCACCACTGAAAAGAGCCTGGCTCCACCTTCTTTACCTGTCAGGTATTTATACACAGTGACAAGCTTTCCCTGAGCCTTCTCCAAGCTGAACAGTCCCAAGTCCCTCAGATTCTCCTCATACAAAAGAAGCTTCAGTCCCTTGATCACCTTTGTGGTCTGTCTCTGGACTCTCTCCAGTATGTCCATGTCTTTCTTGTACTGAGGAGCCCAGAAATGAACACAGTACTCAGGCATGGCTTCACCAGTGCTGAAAACAGAAGGATCACGACCCTCACCTGCTCTCAATGCTCTTCCAAACACAGCTCGGGATCCTGTAGACAAAATTATATTGTTCTTCTAATAATCAGTACTCAACTATATCATCTAAAAGCAATCACAATTACATAATTTGAAAACTTCAATTTTTTTATTTGCATTCACAACTTACCAAGTCATTGTTATTTATAAGCTTTTTTACAGGTGATAACTATGTATGCTGGAAAGAAATATTATTTTCCCCAGGGTTGCCTAACTAGCTACTGTCCTGTTCCTTTGCTATCTGTTTATAATTCAATGTGCCTGTGTTTCTTTAAGAGTCACTTCTCAGATTTGTCTCCCCTGTGACTGTGATCTAAAAATCGAAACTTGTCAAATTCTTTAGTGCTTATAACATATACCAGTGTGGTTTCCAGATATATCAAAGGGCCCGATTTGCAGGCAAATTCATTATTTGGGCTTGTTTTACCACCAATATAATACTTACTACTCCAGAATGATTACCTTAATTGCTGGTGTCTGTTTTATTGTATGCTACAGTTTGGCCTGGGTGTGGCCAGAATTAGTCTCTGGATAAGTGATCAATTTATGCTAGTGCAGCACAGTTTGTAATCCTTTAGCATATGAATCTTTAAGACAATTTGAGTATTTTGCTACTAGAATTAGACTTGAGGAAACCCTACTGCAGGCTTGATGGGATGGCTGTGATGTTTTTGTTTGTAGTCACTGCTGAGATAATAGTTCCACTAGTTTCCCAGAAAGAAAATGCAGTTTGTGACTTAGTTTGCGTAATCCGGTGGTTTGTGTGAAGACCCTGTAAACCATGGAAGCCTTAAAATACTGTCTTTGAAGATATTTTTGTTTGCTTTGTTGCCATGGAGACACAGATTATCATGTCAACAACTAAACAGCAAACTACAGAAATTCCATGCTATATTATCTGATAGATGGTGGAGACAAAAAGAGTAAAATAAAGTTAATAATTCAAAGCCAATTGCTTTGGGAAAAAACAGAGCCTGTGTGTTTTCAAGTCATAGTCATTGATTGCTCAGTAACTAATGTCCCAGCCAGTTTTGCAGGAGTTGGTTTGTTTTAATTTTGGAGTCGGCTACGTAAACAGCAATTCTTTATAGTAGTATTTACTTGCTAGTGAGAAATACAGCCAGATTAAACATTACATGTCTACCCTTTTTAAAAAAATTGTTTCTCTTTGTTTTATAATTTAGTTTTGCTGGGCAAAGTTCATTTAAAAACACAAATCAGATGCCAGGAGGAAAAACACCTCAAATATTCTGTACTTGGAAAATGTATATTACTTTATTATTAGCCTCCATAAAATTAGCAAACTGCATTTTTCAGTCTAGTTTCTCAGAAAAACAATTGCTCTTGATAGCTGAAAAATTAAGCTAAAATAAGGATATGGGAAAGAAGGTAAATGGGAACATTGTTACCTTTGGCTATAGTGTTTTTACAAAACTTAAAAAGCTTGACTCAGATAACTTAAATATTCAAAATCAGTGATGGAATCTCATAGATTTTGGTTAGGTTCATATTTTAAAAGTCAAGTTGTGAGTCTCAAAAATGAAACTGGAACATGGTTTTGGACATTGTGTCTAATGATTACTTCCAAAAAGTAAAGGGAAAACAGAGTGTCTTGAATATCAGTTTAACAAGGAAAACAAGTTATAAACCTTCCTTTCTGGATTGCCATACTTAACTTTGGACCACAGCTAAAAAGTATTGTTTGAATGGGTTAAAAAAATAAAAACTGGTATTTGTGGTTGTAGATTGCAGTTTTGTTCCTTAAGACAATCTGCAGGTTGATTTTCTTCAAAGGCCATTTGCGTTCCAAAGATAATATTTTTACTTGTGTGTTTTTCTTTAACAGCTTTCAAAAATGTCTAGACTTATATTTCAAATACCCTTCTTATGTTCCAGCTACATGAATAAGCACATTTTTTAGCTTAAACCTAACATTTTCTAGCAGATTAGGCATGCAAGAATCTTAAGTCTTCTACTTTGTCAATAAATACCTCATTCATAAGTTAATAAAACTGTAATAATACTAACAAAGTATAGCAATAATTTCTTATTAATTATATGGCAAGTTTTTGCCAACAGGCAGAAGAGAAAGCCATGACAGGGATGACTGTTTCAACACAGCAGCAGGGTATTCGTGCCAACAGGCTCTCTGCATCTGGGCTGTGTGTCTCAATTAGGGAGCCTGGACTCCAATCACAGTCCCTGGAAAGAGCTGTCTTCCTCCAGAGGCTGACCCTCAGCTCCTGAGAAAGTGCCTGTGCTACTTTTTGGACCCTTAAAGGGGCCTACATGTAACTATCTGATAGGTAGTGTGTGGATTATTGTGTTGATAGCACTGCTGGCAGACAGCGCAGCATGCACAGGGCAGTGCCAGGTTCTTAGGTGAGGTAGACACCTCCACAGTGTAGTCACAGCTCAATGTCACAGGTGAGCACAGATCAAGGAGTCCCTGTGTAGGGCCTCCAGAATGAACACAAGGCAATGTCGAAATAAGGTGTCAATACCTGCACCAGAATTGGGGCAAAGTGTGACACTGGGAAAATGAAGTAGTTCTGACATGTTGCATCCTTCAGGGCTCATTATTATTCTGCACCCAAAGACAGAGAGAGACTGACAGGAACAAGGGTGGAAGAGGTGCTAGAATGTGTCTTAGACTGAAGGAGTAGAGGTTGCACTCTGATTTTCTGGCTTCAAACTCTATAAAGAGAAGTTTCAGCAATGGGTTTTAAAGGCAGAGCCAGCATCGATGGGAAGAAGACACACACTCTTGATTAGAATGAATACTCCATGTGTCTTTTGGAAAAATTAAGTCACACTGATTGAAATAAATTGTCTGAGAAAGAAATAAGCAGTGTTGATGTAAGGAACACTTTCACTTCAGTTTGTAGTGTCAAGCTGAAAAAATGCTTTGACCCTTGCCCAGTCAGTATTCGGGAAAAAACCTATGTGATGTTATCATGAGCACAAGGCAATGTAAAATGACCCTGACCAAAACCCAGAGATCTGCCATTCTCATTCGCTGCCTGTGTTCTTCTCAGAACTTTTAATTTATACTCCTCTGTCTCCTTCTCCTATTCACACTTTCATTCTACTTTTTACTCAGATAGAAGTGTCACTGGTCAGATCATGCACTGAGCTTGTCCCAAGCCCCTGTTATCATCTCCATCTTCCATAAGAACTGGCCTTCAACAAGAAGCAATTCTTCTAACAATTTTCCCTTCCTATCCACCTCATTTTTAGTCGTCACGCCACACTATGTATAAATTGTTTTCCTGAGTCTGGTCTTCATTTATCTTTTTCCTATCTTGAACTATAAACACTTCAGGGCAAGGAATGTATCTTATAGCACATTTGTAAAATGATGTGTACATTTACAGCTCTCTATAAATTGCTTTTTAATGACAGAAGCAAAACCCTTCAATCCTTAAACAGGCAGAAATCTTTCTTCCTCACATAAGTTTAACTTGGGTGAAGTCAGACAGAGGCAACTGTGCCTAGTATAGCAGAAGCAATAATAATGGTTTAGTATATTCATAGTTTATTAAAACACAAATTCAGAAATCAGTCATACAGAGTTAAAAAAAAAAAAAGGACAGCACTGCCTGGTTTATGTGAAAGGTAGTAATAGAAGGAAATTATTCTCCACACTGCTCTAGTAGGTCAAAGTAAAATATTCCTCATCTGGAATTTAAAACTCTCTAAGAAGCCCCAGGTCTTAGGGGAGTCATTCTGTAAGGGAAATATCAGTTTTCACTAAGATTGTCTTTCAATTAAAGTTTTACTTACATACCAGTATGGTAAGGGGCACATAGTCTAGTAAAAAAACACCCTACTTTAAGATCAAAGTATCTTTCTAGCATGACTATATGCATGCACACACAATTGTATCTCCACATTTGGTTTTGGTTTTTTTTTTTTCAAAGCTTATTCACAGAAATTCTAGACTTGCCATTTACTATCTGAGGTTTCTGTGGTTACTGTTGTCAGAAGTATTAATACTACAGCGAAGTGAAGGAATACATATATTTTCTATGTGCGGTATAAAAAAATCCAGACTTCTGCAGATTTTTCAAGCATTGGTTACTTTATAATTTCCTTCCTTCTTTTCCATTCCCAATCTTTGTCTAGATTGTATGCATGCCAGACATAATATTCAACAAAGAAATATTGAAATAGGAAATACTCCACAGCATGTTCTTGATGATGAGTCTGCAAATTCCATAATGCAAGTCTTACACTCCAAAGATACACTCAAATGGCAGGAGATATTAGGGAGAATGAACATACTGCCTATTGGAAGTAGAACCTACACCATTAATTTTTTGTATCAGAACTATGACTACCATACATGCAAAAATCTTAGTTTGAGCAACTGCAAGATGCAAGAGCAAATCCAAATGAGAGCAACAGTTGTCTGATGTTTGAAACTGGAACAAAGAAGGAATATGGAAGAAATGTCAGTAGTTCATTGCCAGAAAGACTTGACAAATCCTGGCTATCAGGAAAGACAAATATGTGAACCAAAATAAAGGATTAGAGTTTGGGAACTATCTTGGTTTGAAATGAGGTTTTGATGATTAATGAGAGCTTTATAGTACTGGCATGATAAATAATATCCAACTTCTATGGGATGCTCCACGATTCTAGTTGTTTGATCTTGTAAATTATTTTTAACAAAAAAAATCTTAGAGAGATAGAATTTTAACTTTTCTTTGGTATAAATCAATTATATAGTCCTTATTATCTGGAAATCAGAGAAACCCTGCTCTTATCTTTAAAGCAGAAAAATACTGTATGCGGCACATTAAACCACTATGCACTTTTCCCTTCTTTATCATTCCTTGAATAATGAGAAGACTGTACAATTGCTTGTCCCATTGTTTCTGATACTGGTCTGAGGATCAATATATGAAATTCTGGACATTAGGTAAATTTAGATTGCCACTTCCTGACTGAAGATTGATTTATTATATTTTATTTCTTTACTTTTTCTTGAAGAGGTCTCATAGCTTTCTTGGAAAATGTCTTATTTTGTGTTCATGCAGATGACACTATGTTAAGATAATTATAAAGTACAACTTCAGCAGCATTATTAAGAAGATGACAAGAGAGGAAAGGAAGAACATACAAGCATTCACAATGGGTTTTAGAGGTCAGATGCATACACTGAGCTCAGCATCCTATTGATGATACAGGCCAGTGGAGAATATGAGCAGAGCAAAGACATGCTGGTGGTTCCACAGAATGCTGCTAGCCATTAACAAGATTTTGGTTTTGTTTTTTGAAGCAAACTGCTATTTTGTTATGCAGTAGTCATCAAAAGATTTCCTTCTATACTTTTGTCTAGTTTCTGTACAAATCAACAAGCAGTGTCCTGTCACAAGGCATTCCACAGATGTGAAAAAATATTCCTCCTTGTTTCTTCAGAAGCTTCAATTTTCTGCTTTCATTTCATGCAGGCTAGCTTATTCTTTTAGGTAAGGTAGAGAAAAACCCTGAGACTAAAATATTTATATTTATTCTGGTGCTCAAACAAACAAACAAACAAAAAAGAGACATAGTGTCATACATTTTTGCCTTGGAAAAGTCAAATTTTAATGTATAATATTTTGATTCTATTTAACATTTTTTTCCTTTCCTTCTCCCTTGGCTATAGAAAATTTTTAGTCTCCTTATTTATCATTTTCCTGTAAAAAACTGCCTAACTTTGCTGAAGTCTTCTGGGAGATAAGAAAGATGATTGTGGGAGACTCATACCTTCCAGCTAAGGAAACATTACAACATTTTAGCAACTTGACTTAGGATGGAAAGATGTTAATGTGATTTTTTTTTTTTTTTTTTTTCTAATATATATGGCAGCCATAAACCTGTTTACCCTGCAGAAATGTATTAAGTACTTGATCTCTCAATCTGGAAAGTCAAGGAGTCTGGCTACTTTCCATCTACATGCCATAGGCTACAGAAACTGATGTGTCTTTGCTGCACAGACCCAGAGAATTGTTGTCTTAACTGTATAAAAAAAAAAAGCTAAATAATGGTACCGTTTTCTGAGTGATGAGGTAAAACCAGAAATATCCAAAATGCTCTGAGTTAGCAGGAAAAGCATTTCATTGGAACATGGAATTACAAGAGGAAAAATATAAAGATAGTGGGGTTTTACAGATAAAGATAAATTTATGCCTGAGAATAGTGCAGATTAGGTCAAAAATAAGAAAGATTTTCTTTAACGGCCTCTGCCCAATCCAACATGGGTGACCCCTTAGCCCACAAAAAGAGGTTTGTACTAGAGATTGCATCTCATAATTGCATTTAAACTGTCAGGTACACCACACTTGTTCCTATCATGCTTTTCTTCACAACTAGAATTACTTTTATGTTTCAGCTTTCCAGTTCTGAGCCTTTGCTGAAAAAACTCAGCTGTCTGCATTTGGGCATATTTTGTTTGGTTTGGGCTTGGGATGAGGGACAATGTGACGAATGTGTTGACATCTCTAACCTGTACTGAAATGCCCACAAACTTTCTGTAAAACAACAGAAGAGTAGAACCTAATTTGTTTTTTTCATCAGGAATAAATCTATCCCAGTTGAAAGTGACTTCAGCTGGAAATCAGTATAAATCACAGAAACACATACAAATTAACTGGGTTCATAAACTTGCCCTTACATTCCACGTAATATATTACAAACCTCTTGTTTTAACTCCCTTTGTTTATCAGAGAGGAAACAGGAGTAATAAGGAATGTCAGACATCAAACATTGGTATTCATTGTGTAGTTTAATGGTGAGCAGAACCAGAGAAATAAGACAAATCTACAGTGATAGTCATTTATGAGTCAGTCTTTAAAAAGGCTGGTAAACCGCTGTCCTTTTCTAGTAATAGCACTGATTCGTGAGAATCAGAGAGACAATGGTAAACATTTCATTTATTATTCATTAGGAATTGGATCCAAAACTCCCTGAAGGAATTACAGTGGTACACCTATCTCTTCTGGCAATACCTCAAATAATACAACATTTACTTGTTCATCCTGGATCACAATGGTGGTTGTAAATATGTGGAAAAGATGAGTCTGAACTCCACTTCTTGGGAAATCAGGGAAAGAAATGAGAAACAGAGATGACCATCCAGTGGCATGTGTCCAGGATAGGACACAGTCATGTCAGGTAGAATTAATGCATTAACTGTCTTCCTGAGTTTTTCCAAGTCACACTGTTTGCCATAAGTAATAAGCATCCTGTTTCTAGCAGATTTTTCTAAATTTTCATTGAATAGCATTGATTTCAATCCCCACACGCCACTGACATCATTAAATTAACACATATTGGGTAGAACATAACAAAACTATATTTCTGAAGGCCAAAAACCTTTTGTGAGATATTTATAAATGGAACTCACTCTTTCTGAAGTGTTTTCAGTAAATTAATGTATTTAATCTAGAGCAGGAAATTACATCTTTTCATTGCTGAGACTGCTGCACAAACACGTCTTAAACTACAAAGAAAGGACAACCAATGTGATATGAAATAATTAAAGATGTCATTGCAAAATACACATTTAGTTGTTCTTTTCTCCAAACAACCAGTATAGGAAGGCATTGAGAAACAATGCCAGATTGGACATAGGTTTTGATAATTCATAAGAGCTGTTCAGTTGTGGCAGGTCAGAATAATATCTGACCTTCACAGACTCCACAGAAGTTTGATAGCTGCTTGATGTTTTATGACAAGAGAAGGGTAGAAGTTTCTCTACTAAAACCAAGTTGAATAATATATCTTAGAATCACATTTCCCTTCTACACCACTCTGATCTCCCACAGCCATATCAGCTGATGGATCTGGTACTTTCTTCTCTTATATTTTTTCTAATGGAGAAGATGCCAGTTTATAACATAAATTCTTGTTATGTAGCTTAAATACATGACCCTGAATTTGTATTCTTGAATTATTTTTTCCATATTATTATTATATCAGTACTTAAGGCATTAACAACTCAAAGGAATTAAGAAAAGTTCTGTGAATGATAAAATTAATGAAACTCAACTAAAAGAATTTCTTTGCTATATGGATTCTTTGATGCCTTTTTAATTTTTCAAGGCTATTAATTGTACCTGTCTTTTATCTAGCTGCTCTCTTTCCACAATGCTTATAGTACATCTTGAGCTCTTAAACCCCTAACCCTCTCTCAAATAAGATTCAATCTGATCACTTAAGTGCAAACATTAAAAAAAAGCATCAGACAGACTATGAGTTTTATTTTATTAGGAAAATTAACTGAAATGGGATAAGCAGGAAGCAACAGGAGCTCTTTTGAACTATAAGAACTGGAGAGAGTTTGAATCTATTAAGCAATCCATTAAGTTTCCTGCTGCATTACTATCTAGTCCCTCTTCAAAGCTAGTTTAAAATGTCTGAATCTATAGATCTTCCATTACTTCCCTTGATATACTGATCCCTGAAATAATATATCTCATAGATAGGAATTTATTCTATCTTAATTTCATCAAATTATTCATAGTTTTGTTCCCCTGTGCCACCATAAATAATTTCTCTTCACCCTTGGGGTGAAATCTCAGCCCCTCAGACATAAGAGTTTTGCTGTTGTGAGGCCAGAATTTCACCCTTGGTTTTACACGCTTGAGATACTTTAGGATGTTATAATAAGTTATCACTTATGTAGGCCATAAATATATATCTGTTTTAATCAATCACTGGAGAGAGCTTACAAGAGATATGAAGATTGAAATATGAAGTCAGAGCACCTCGTTAGAAAGGGAAAAGCATTCATCCAATAAACTTTCATACATGATTAAACAGGTTAGGAAAGAAAGACCATCTGGTAGGTAGAGGCTAAAGAAAATGCAGACTGTTGATTAAAAAATACATATATCTTAGAAAAAAAATATATATATTACAGAAGAATGATCTCTTAGGGTATGGAAAAAAGGAAAGGAAAGGAAAGGAAAGGAAAGGAAAGGAAAGGAAAGGAAAGGAAAGGAAAGGAAAGGAAAGGAAAGGAAAGGAAAGGAAAGGAAAGGAAAGGAAAGGAAAGGAAAGGAAAGGAAAGGAAAGGAAAGGAAAGGAAAGGAAAGGAAAGGAAAGGAAAGGAAAGGAAAGGAAAGGAAAGGAAAGGAAAGGAAAGGAAAGGAAAGGAAAGGAAAGGAAAGGAAAGGAAAGGAAAGGAAAGGAAAGGAAAGGAAAGGAAAGGAAAGGAAAGGAAAGGAAAGGAAAGGGAAAGAAGGAAGGAAGGAAGGAAGGAAATGTTGAGAGAAAAAGGCTAAAGGATAGATATGACCTGCGCTTATGTTTCTGCAGTTGGGAGTGGTTTTGGTCACAGCCATGGAAAGATGCTTATTAAGAATCAATACAGAAGTGTCTTATCTTTCAGACATATGTGTTAATCACTAAGAAGACCAAGGAGTTGCATTTACTTCCCTGACACTGGGTTTGTTGCCATGGCCATATTTCACTACCACCATCAGGACTGCTGTTCCAGTATCAGGATCAGCTCCACTTCCTAAACCATGCTTTGCCTCTGTAATATGTGGAGGGCTGCCAAGTGCTTGCATGACAGCAACAGTCTGGCAGCACCTCCCTATTCCTACATCCTACTTATCCTGTTATGCACCCAGCAGGAATTTCTGCCACTGCACCTCATAGCCATGAAAGGTTGCAACACCATTTGGCCTGGCAGCTGAGGTATCGGTTCCTCTGTCTCTCCTTCTCTCCCCTGCCTGTTGGGCCACAGAAAGGTAAGGATGAGCAGACACAGGTAAGGAGTGAGTGTTAGCAGAAGTCATCCTTAGAAATCTTCCCCTGTCCTAGCAACTTTACAGGCAAGCCTGCACAGTGTTTTCTGCAGCACCCTAGGCCTCAGCCCCTCACACTCTAGCATAACCCCATTCACCCCTCCTCATAGCAGCTCTCACAGCTCATGTGTCTGCAGACACCACAAGTCTATCCAACATGTATCTTTCTGGAGACACAAGAGACCACGGAGTTCTTACTGATTCTTTGATTTGTAAAACTCCACCCATCAACACTAGACGAAGACCGTCTGCTGTTCAGGATGTGGTTCAAGGTATGGCCACAGGCTGATGTTTGAAGTCATTTGTTGAAAAGAAACCAGTTGTTGAAAAGATACGAAAGTTGTGAAAGAACTGATGCAAAACCACAACAAAACATGGTATTTGTGCAGTTCTATAGTACAGATGTGATCTTATTTTCCATGTATGATGTATCTTTATACATCAGAACCTGCTATTTATACTGTCTACTTGAGACAGGATTCATACTGAAAGTTTATGTTCTTTCCTACCTCAGCTCCCTCAAGCTATTGTTCGAATTTCTGTATTTATTTTTCATCATCTGAAGAAAGAGTCAGACATGCTAATGAGAACATACCTCTCTTAAACCTATAAGGAAGGGAACACTTTATGTGAATATTAAATTTATGACCTCAAAGGGAGAGTTAAGAGGCAGGAACCAGCCTGACATAAAACAGGCTATAGAGACCTGGCTGTGTAAGTTCGAAAGACCTAGTCCAAAAAAATTAAAACCAAGAAATATCTAAACGATGTACAATTAAAGAAGGAAGCCAACAGGAATGGGGCTCTGAGGTAGGAGCCTGAAGTACATTGGACATGTTGTTACCACAGCACCTTGCTCTCTATTCATAGCTCTGTAGATTTAGCACCCCCCAGAGGATACAATATTTTTTCATATCACTCATTCATTTATTTTAAGATTTCACACTCTCCCTATCCATGTTGGATGCAATCAGGGGAAGGATTGTATAAGATTACTGTACCCAGCTAAATGGTTCTTGATTGCCAGCTTACTCTCCATTCTTCAGAGAAGTGTAAAGATCTTTGCATTAGAATCTGCAAATCCCTCTGTTTGATATTATATAAATGCAAAATATTATATTATTTTAAAGCGTGCTGACACTGGAACCCTGAAGGATGAATACATTTTTGGTTTTTATTTTCAGTGGAAGAGAAACTGAAGCTGAAAATAAAATACGGCTCTTGGATAGTCAGCCTACTATGTACAGAGGATGGGAAAACTAAATGAAACCCATTCACAGTAGGTTAAAGTCAGCCACAGGAGCAGCTGACATTGGAGCGCTACTAGAGAGACAGTGCTGTTGTGAGTTTATTGACAGCTTCATGAACAGCAGAAATAAACAAGGTTTTAATTTTAGAGTATATTTGTACCCTACTAAACTAAAGACCCCAATGACGTCTGTCTCGAGTAGCTGGAACCACCTCTTTTAATGGATGTTTATAAAAGATAATTCAGAGGTGCACTAAAGAGGTGCACATTACAGCATGTATGTTGTCTTCATCTAAGTTATCAATAAGCACTACTTTCAAGGACTGATAAAATCTTATTTTTACCTACTTTTTTTGAATTTAAAATAATTCAGTTTCAAAGGTCCTGTGAAGGGATAGCACAGCTCTGGTGAGAACTTTGTGCATGGTTAAGTGTTTTGTACACATGAAAAAGCAGAGAGTGAATGCTGAGGGCACATAAACTGTGCTGTATGGATACCTGTAATAAAGCAATGGCTTTTTTTTTTTTTTTCTCTGAAAGTGCTGCCTTTCCTTAGATACTAAAGGAAGTCAGGACAAGGACTTCAGAAGCAAGAGCCTCGCAGCACTCAGGAGTCAGATTCAAGCAAATCTCCTTTGCAAGTGTTTACACACTCCAAATGTACTTGAACCTTAATTTGAAAATGATTTCTTAAGTAGTCACTCTCATGTAGTTGATCTCACATTATTCATTCTAAACTTGCTGCTTTGGGGTGCTAGACAGCTAAATAAGTCTAAGCGAGCTGCCTGGATCCAGATACATACAGCAGTAGTCTGTCTCATGCAAATTCCTTATGAGTCTGTTTTCTTCTACAGACTAAGTTGCAAGATATGAACGTTTCATGGTGTGGTCTTTGATATGTGGATATATGACCCGAAATACAGATCATTCAAGTAGTATTTGGATGCCTGGTATATATATACATCAGTAGCTACTTTTTCATGGTGTAACAACCGGTGATCCTTCCCACTCATTCACAAAACATAGTCCCAGAGGTCAGATCTTCATGCCTCAAAGAAAATATATGTCTGCCTATGCTTACAGTAACTGTCCTTGTCTTGACCCGTACAGTACAACTGCACCAGTTGTGATGTCTTTCTTTGCTTGAAAAGAGCTGAACCTTACTTTTAAGTAAAACTTCTGGGTAGCAGATCCAGGCTCTTTGGTTTAATTGTTTTGGTTTTTTTTTAACTCAAAATAAGCAGTTTATAAGAGCAAATATGCAGTCTACAGTTAGCAGGAATCAGTACTAATTATGTTCACAAACTGGTTGTAATGACATGAGCAAAAATTCTCTTCCATAATTAATTCTTAGTGTTATGAACTCAAAAATAAAATAAACAATTGCTGGCCAGAGAAGTGGCCTATTTTTGAATGTTAGAAACACATGAATGTATGAGAGAAGGTTCAATTTTTTTTTTTTTTTTTTGTTGTGATCATGATGGGAGAACATCTACATAAATCGAAATGTAAGGAATTCAATATATGCAAACAGACAAATTATTATTACTGTATATAACATCTTTTATGTCAAAGACTGCCTGAAAATACTAACTTGCTATTCCACAGTTGCCACTTCCTCCAAGCACAAAATATCTTATATCTATTATACTAAATCTTCTAACAGGAAAAGATGTTTTACTTTCAAATTACCAAAATTAAAATTATCCACATGACAAATCTCTCTCAAATAATTGAGAGATTTGCCATTAAAAAATACAGTCTGACTAAATAAAGGCAATAAAATCTATTTTACATGATAGAGTATAAATGTACTGAAAATTATTTTAAGGAAGAGATGAGAAAAATTATTTTTGTAGAGAGAGGGCCTTCTAACAAGGTCAAAGCAAGATAGTGTAGATGATTAGAAATATTCAGATGTCCTTAAACATCCATTTTTCCAGACAAATTATTTACTGTCTCACGTTCTGAACATATTTTTTCTGTTCAGCTAGTGTTTATTAGTTGAGTGTAATTTTCTTGATTCATTCATTATTCAACTACACTTCACACTTATTTGATGAGAATTTCCCCACCAGGGACTGATCGTTCATTCAGTATTTCAGTCTTAGATAATCCAAATTAAAGCTGTGTTGGTTAATTGTAATTATTCTCATATGTCACATGCTATTTTTCCTGAATGAATGAACTTAGTGATTATAATCTGAACAAAGGCTTAAAGAGGTCAGTAGAGTTTGAGTTTCCCAGGAACAGGCATTCACATAATGAGCAGATAAAAACAGAATCCTGAGGACACTGATAGCACTATCTTAAGGTCCATGTGGGGGAAGGCAGGTTTTTTTCATTCTTGCACCTTGAAGAAAACAAATCACTTACATACTTACATACCAGGTCACATTATAATGTCTATGAGCCTCAAAACAGATGAGCTAAATAACTTTTTTTTTCTGAACAGGATCAAGTTTCTGACTGAAACAAAGCAAATAACTGTGTAAGACTGTTTCTAAATATTATATCACAGAGTCAAGGTCGTAAAACTGTTTTGTTTCCTGATTTCGTATCTTTTGAATAACTTAGAAGCTTAACTTCTGAATTGCATGTGATAACTTTTATATAACTTGATTACAGTTACATGGTAAAAAAGTTTTATTTGCAGCTGTACCTGAGGGTTGTGTTTGTTTTTTTGTTGTTTTGTTTTTGTTTCTTTGTTTGTTTGTTTGGGGGTTTTTGGTTGGTTGGTTGGTTTTTGTTTGGTTTGGGGGTTTTGTTTGTTTTCTTCTTTCTCTTCTTTTTTTCTTTTCTAAAGGACCTGAAGTCTCCTTTATAAAATGGTTGCATTTGGAAGGGACCTCTGGAGATCATCTCATCCAACCCACATGCTAAAGCAGGTACACCTAGAGAAGATCGCACAGAAATGTGTCCAGGTGGGTCTTGAACGTCTCTAGAGGAGGACACTCCACAACCTCTCTGGGCAGCCTGTTCCAGTGCTCTGTCACCCTCAAAGTAAAGACCTCCTCACATTCAGATGGAACCTCCTGTGCTTCAGTCTGTGCCCATTAGCCCTCATCCTATTGTTGGGCACCACTGAAAGGTGTCTGGTCCACTCCTCTTGACATCCACCTTTGAGATATTCATAAACATTGATGACAATCAATGGGTCAGGAAATTCACACAGTACTCCACATGCAGCCTCACCAGGACCGAGTAGAGGGGGAGGATAACCTTCCTTGACCTGCTGGTCACACTTTTCTTGATACACCCCAGGGTGCCCTCAGCCTTCTTGGCCACAAGGGAACGTTGTTGACTCATGGTCAACCTGTTGTCAACCAGAAATGCTATATCAGTAACAACCTTTAACACACTCTTAACTTTTAC
The DNA here is from genome assembly GCF_036013475.1 of Columba livia. NCBI lineage: Eukaryota > Metazoa > Chordata > Aves > Columbiformes > Columbidae > Columba > Columba livia. The sequence continues at coordinate 129,856,367 of NC_088603.1, read as the reverse complement.
CACACACATAGTTTTATTTAGCAAAGGATCAGAAAAACTCTTTAATCAATATGTATTGCTGTCTTCCCCAAAATCAACTGTTCAACCTCTCCAGGAGGAAGAATGAACTTGGTAAAAGAGATGTTGCCAGGATGTGCTGGGTTGGTTGGTTGGCATGCACTGAGGATGAGAAGAAATCTAAGAGTCATTCACACTTTTCTGTAGACTAACCCACTGAAACTGCTGAAGTCTTTCAGTTACCTTCCACAATTTTTTTTTCCCTTGCAAAGCTTTCATCCCTGAATTTTCCAAAGGAAAAGTCATTCATCCACATGGTTCACAGAACTTTTTAACAATACTTAGGGTTTCCAAAATCTGTGTGAGTTATCTATTTTAGAGCTAGTAACATTTTGTAATTCTAACTTCCAGAAAACTTCGATGAAACATTTTCACTAATTAAATAAAGAACATAACTCAGCTTTTCTATTCCATGTTGTCCCCTATTTTTTCCAGCAGCTATAACCATTACATCCAGTAAAAGCTGGATGAACCATGAAAATGAGATGTTATATTACTGGCTTGAGGTCTAGATGCATGATTTTCTCCCATTTCTATGTTGTTTCCTGGAATTCCAGTAGTTTTCCATTTTTCAGCTTTCAAGATTGAATACCTTTTCCATGTTTTTTTGCATTTTGAGTTACATTTTCTTTTCATCTGGTCAAAGAAGGCAGAATTATTCTGTAAGTTAAAAAATAAAACAACAAATACATTTTCTCAAGATATATCATCAGTACTCAAACTCAGACAAATAATAGAAGTTTAATATTGATGTCACATATTTTTGTGCACAAGAGAGAAAATTTCCAGACAGTGCTGTCCTTCCTTGTCTTTCTTCCTATGGAAAGCTATGACGTTCTTTTACCAGAAAACTAATAGCATGCTCTCAAAGCCTTCTTTTATAGTTCTTGGGTGGTACAACCTCCCAGCTTCTAAAATAAGTGGTTTTCAAACTATAGTCTAGGGTCCGTGTGGAAATCCCATGGACCACAAGTGATCCACAAAAGGTAACTGAAACTATGACTACTGAAATCTTGCATTCACTATTCCCAGACCTGCTCCCTCAATGAAAAAAATCAAGGATGTGCTTCTTGTAAATGTCAAAATCCACATCTAGGCAACCTAAATTGTTTGTAAACAAACTTATGACATTAAACATCTATGTTTATTGTTTATTTTGCAATGTAGTAATGTGACTATCCTTATTTAAAGTACATGCTTAACAAAAAACCACACATATTGAACAAACTAAACAGATTGTGAAGGAAAAATATTAATACATTAAATTATTGGTTACAAGTGAAATGAGCCTCACAGGTCAATGCTAATAATGCCAGACTATGGATGTAACAAATTCTAAGGTCTTTGGAGAACACCTTCTCTAACTAAGTGCAATGCTTAAGGTCATTTGACCAGTATCTGGCTATGTGTAAATGAAAGTTTAGTATGGAAATGGTTTCATAAACTAAAGCCACATGATAGAATTCTGAATTACAGAAAGAAAATGAATCCAATTTCATAGACGGTGCTATTAAAAAAAGTCCACTGCCTACCCTCTGTATTTCAGTGGCTATGATGCCTCCAGAAGTTCATCTGAGTGCCTCCCGAAACTCAGTCTTCAAAACTGGCTGAATCTTAATCACAAATGTCATCCCTTGGCATGTATCTGTTACCACAGAGACAATCAATCTGTCTGAATCAATTCGGTCTGAACAATGGAGTAAATGGAAAACTCTTCACAGCAAGAAACATTCAATTTCATTCCTGAGCAAAGACACTCAGATCATCTATTCTGCCTGCCAAGCAAGACAATTCCATTGTTCAGGACTTTACAGTCATTGTGGCAAAGGACATGAAAACTCTTTTTGTTTCCAGTAATGTTAGGGCACAGTACTCTGAATCATAAATCTTGGTAACTATTTCACATTAGGTCCTGTCAAACTTGGAAGATAGTATTTGCCAGCATGATCTGGTCACATCACTTCTATTGTCACAAACTATGTATCCGTATTCTGGTATTTCTGTGCTAAACAGCAGAGAAAACAGACAGTAAAGTATTAAAAGTTTTGAATAAAAAATGATAATAATTTTCTACATAATCATTTGGGGAGGTCAGGTCCTGCTCAATTTTCTTCCTCCAACAGATATGACATATCTGTTGTTCATCTTTCACCTTCTAGTTTTGTCCTGTCACCTACTTCCACAAGTAACCATAGTTAGATAAACCACTATTTGCTCCATCATTAACCACATTTAAGTGACAATTTTACTTATGAGTTATAAAGAAAATACGTATTGATAAGAAAGGATTTCATTTTTTCGCAATAAGCACGGGTTTCTCTGTTTATCTATATATGGTAGTCATCCATTTGTTATCAGTAGCTCAAAGGCTTAGACTCTTAACACTTAAATTTCACTATCCTGGCTTCTTTTCAACAGTGAACTTTTTTCAATTCCAAAGTCAATTGATGAAATAAAGTTACTTTGAAGTATCATTATGAAAATCCCTTTTATTTATGTTATATAGATTCTGCAAAAATATTTACTTGCTGAAAATACATAGTGTTTGGGTTTTTTTTTTTCTTTTTCTTTTTAGAAAGCAATGGACTGAAGTTTCATTAGAAATCTGTCTGTACCAGTTAAATTCATTTTCACAGATTTGCTCAAAGTTTGCCTTATCTTTGAAGGAAGACTTTTCTAAGGAAAGGCTGCTATACTAGGCCCAAATGACTGCACAGGTGTCTGAAATATATTTTGATGGCTTCACATTTTTGAAAGATACTTACGTGATTCCAATGTGAGCTTTATGATACAAAATTCACCATAGTTATTAAAAGCATGAAGTACTGAAAGACGTGAACATTACCAGAGCAACATTTTTGTGGGGAGTAAATGTTTTACTTTTGAAAAATAAATATTTCTTTAATCACATATTACAGACACTTTAACCACAGATTTCTGAACAGTACATTTGTTCCTATGTCCAGAGTGACGCATTGTGTGGTGACATGTCTCATCTATTTATGTCAAGTAGGCCATGTTACATCAGTAGGACACCATGTTTAAGAGAATAGAGAATTCTCATACATATAACAGAGAGAAATATATACATAGCTGGGAATATGCATGTTTATATGTGTGTGCCAAAAGAAACAAATGCTTTCATATTAAAAAGACAGGTCTTGGATCCAGTTCTGAATTCAGTGGCAGTTTTGGCCAGTTAAACTCAGAATGTGGACTCATGAAGGGAAAAATGTGTGCATGTGGTATGAATCCATGGGGTTTACTCCATTTTTAATGGAAATACAGCAAGTAAAATATCTAAATATGGAAGGGCATTCTTCTTGTCTACATTTAATACTGCTGACCCATTATAAATCTGATATAATTTATAACATATTTTGATATCCCAAATCTTCTGTTTTTTCAAAGGCAACCAGAGTTTCTGAGATGTTTTTAAATGTGTTTTGATGTTGTTTCCTATTTGAGATACTGGCATTTTAAATGTCTGATATTTCTGATTTCTTGGAATGTTTCCAATTTTTTTTCTGGCTTGAAATCAATTAACTCAGCCTAAAAATGTCACATTCTTTTGGGTTCAGTCAGTACTATTGACTGTTAGTACCATCGGAAGGTTTTTAACAATGTGCTGGTTTGTTCATTGAAAGTTAAACAGAACATTCTTCAAAATTCAGACTAAAATCACAGAAGCAGACAAAAATTTTAGCAATATGGAAAAGAGAAATTAAAATCAGCTATACAGCTAATCGTGTAATATTAGCCATCCACTGTTCAAAATGAAAATTACAAAAAATTATATAAATCTAAAACAGGTAAGAAATTTCCCAACCTATAAATTAGTGATCAAGAAATGAGAAAAAATTCTTACAACCTCTCTAAAATTCACCATTCAGTGTTTTGTACATGACTTAAATGACAACTTGAAATAATGCTGTGAATGTATTCAGGTAGACATGGCAGAGATAACCCAAAAGTGAAGAAACAACAGACTTTTTTATGTGCCACTACAGGCTCCAATCTTCCTTCCAAACTCAGATAAATTTCCCACATATAGAATTCAAAGAATGTTTAAAGCTCTATTATGAAGAGATCAGATATAGAATAAGACAACCTGGGTATATCAAAACGACATACAACAATTTTTGGCGCACTTGAGACTAAGCTCAGGGACATATACTTACTATTCTACTTGCTATGTTTATGCATGTTTACCCACAAAATGACCTTACTGTAAACACACCTAGCCCTTGCAGAGTTCATGAGCAAATTTTGCAAATATGGATATAGTAATTTAAGAGCATAAAATTTGCCCTGTTTCAGAACCTAAAAATAAAAGAAAATATTTTGAGATTACATGCAAGCTTGGGAGCATAAACAAAATTGTCTAGCCTCAGCAAATTCCCTCTTTTTTTCATAAGCTTCACTACCTGCAGCATGGCACCTTTTGACACTAATTTATTTCATTGCAAAATAACTAAAAAATGCCACTTTTTTGATAGTAAAATACATGTACTTTGTGCAAAGCAGATACAAGATTACTAGGATTACTAGGATTAGTTTAAGAATGCATTTCCAGATTTGAAACCTTCTTGAAGTACAAATTAATGTGTTAAAGTAAAATACAGTTCTCTGTTACAGCACTTTCTTGAGAGGTACCAACATGTTAAGTTCACATTCAGATCTAACTAAATCTTTTATCCTATAACTTATCTGTAAGAAGAGAGATAGTGCTACATTTGAACCTTCTCAATTTTGTCACAATCTGCTTAGCAGACTTCGAAAGAAAATCTTCTACTAGTTTCCTAACTTCTCGAGCTGTTTTTTGCATACTCTATTATTTTCAAAATTTTAGACAGGTGTAAAGCTGGCCTTTGTGATTATGCAGCCAGCATAATCACAAGGATCTGCAGTATACCACAAAAACCTGAAAGTTAAATATTCACTTCATAATTTTAAGACTTGGCATCTATTGCACAACTGGGATCCAGTTATTTCTTTTATCAAATAAGTCTTAAATTTTCTTTAAATATTCTTCCACATTTCAATCTTTCCTTCACCAGCTATACTAAATGAAACCAGCTGAGTTAGTAGCAATCTGTCTGAATATATCATCAATGACCAAAAAAAATCTGTTTTCTAAAGAAAATACTAAGCCATATCAAAATTAGCCATGTACTCAAAAGGTATATCAGACTCATTTTCTTTCATGAACAAGCAACATGGGGGAAAGATCAAAGGCACCTTAGATGTGACAGTCCACTACTATTCATTAAATCTAGAAAATAAAATAAGCAAGACCTATTTATGTAGCAGAGTTATGTGAAGTACAGGCTTTGTGGCAGTAAAAAATTCAGCTAACCTCACTTCTATTGGACAGACTGTCCCATTTTGGGACATTCTGAGCAATATCTAGAATAGTAAATAAAGAAAGCAGTTGTTGGATGGAAAGAAGCATTATTCCAGGAACCGAAACTCAATGAAAGTCCTGCAAAGCAAAAATCATGTCTGACGGCTGAGTATTACATGAGTACAACATGAGCATGAATGCAAACAACAGATTAGAAGAAGTTTACTGGTAGTTTACTCTCAAACTGCAGGGATATATTGAATATCATTTCATAGCTGCCTGTGCTGGGTGCGGTCTATTTTTCATTAAGGACATAGGTGATGAAATAGAGAAAATATTTGTTCAATTTACAAAAAATGTCATGCAAGGACAACCCACAGATATTTGACAGGCAGGATCACAACTCAGAGTTTTCTCAACTGAAATGGTTTGGAAAAAACAGGATTCAGTTCAGTGAGGGAACCAAACGCTACCTCTATGCTGGAATAATCAGCAGAATAAATGTACAATGAGAAAAAAGCAGGTGGACAGAGATCAGGAGGAGATTTAGAGGATACACACTGAATGTGAGACATCACTACTATATCCATCGTGAAAAAAATATAAATTCTATAAAAAATATTTTACACATTAAATCTACATCACTAAATTTCAGAAGACAACACCAGAGATAAGAGCCTCAAAATGGAGTTCTGTTTGCAACGTGAGCAGAAAAACTCTAGAATGATCAATAGCCTAGAAAAATATGCTAAAGATACAGCTGAAGAGCAAGAGGCATAGGAGAGAGATGAGAAATATCTTAATGTAAAAATGTGGTCACCACAGAAAGGAAATAAATTGATTGTTTTCTATGTTCATTGGAAATAAACGTTTCAATTTAAAACTAGCAGGAGAGATTGAACAATGCATAAGCACACACAAAACAAAACAAAAACAACAAAAACAAACAAACAAAACAAATTATACAACCAACCAACCAAACAGAACAACCTCAAAGAGATGAGAAAACTGAGTGCAGCCAAAGACAGTTAAGGAATATTGCAATATCTCCATCATAACATTATGTTTACTTACGATTAAGATAATTTAGCCTGCCTTAGGGAGGAAATATGGACTAGACAAGGACTTATGCTATGGTTATGGATTCATGTCCATTTTCAAAACGCTTGTCCCAAAATTGCTGATAATATTGTGAATAATGATATATTGTGAATATCATATCCACCGGGGTGGAAAAAAGACACTACAAGTAATCGTACAACAACTGCCTCACCTATCAAAAATATCCTTCAAGTTTCGTTCAAATAAAAAAATCCAGAGTCTGAATTTTAGTACAACCAAGACTGTTGGTGCCTTTGTTGTACAAGCGAAAGTTGGTTAGAGGAACAGTAAAATCTGTGTACCACAAGCACAATCCTGTTTGGAAAAAAAAAAAATCCAAGTGTATAACTGATGTTCTTCGAGCCCTTGATGGTTGCATCTGTACCTGACTATGCAGTAGGCATCATCTGAATTCTATCTTCTACCTAGATCAGCTGTGTTTAAAACAGAAAGAGGTTACATTTCAATTCTTTAATGGTCTTGAATGGCCTAACTCAAATAATCAACTGTTTGGAAGAGGACACCAACAAACATTGTAAAAAAGAGTCATACTACAGATTGGAAATTCATGCTGTAAACAAGAATGAATGGATATATCATAAGTAGAGATACATAAATGGTTTTATGTCAGTATTAACATGATTTCAAAGACAGAAGAAATACATCCTTGATACTGCTTTCTTTTTATGTCTTTTCCATTTTTCTCCACTAACATTCAGACTAGCTGCATGTTTTCACTTTGTCTTCAAAACTTTGTGTCACCAAACTGTTATTCCATAGCTAACATATTTTTAGCCCCATCTATAATTCAATAAATCTTCTCATGCACACAATTGCTGAGAAAAACGTGAAGAGAAACATACACTGGAAATTTCCTTTATCTGTGTTCTCCATTACTATTTATTTTATTTGTGCTAAACTTTACTAGTGTTTACTTTAATATGAATTATGATTAAAAGTTCTAACTTTCAGTATTTTTTTCCACTACAATTTGATATTTTAAAGCTTTCACAATTAGAGTCTCATTTTTTATAGGGAACTTACATTCAAAATAGTCTCTGGTCACACAATTAAAGTGTTTTATCTAACCATGTTGGCTAAGCAGTCAAACCCAGATTTAGTTAGTAAATGGATCAAAAGCTCCTGCGGATGCTGAATGCTATTGGAGCAAGCCAAGAAGTGTTGGTTGGACACTTGATAAATATTTAAACCACAGAAAATGGATGGGTTAAACAATTTTTCCTTCATGCGTGTTTTTACTGCTAAACTGAAAGATGAAAATAAAAAACAGCAATAACAAGCAGGAATCCTATTCAGTGTCATTCAAATAATCCCTCTAAGGAAAAAATAATTAAGAGTGATCATCTTTTATATGTTATAACTACATTGTCCTAAGCAAGTGTTCTTGGATAAACAGAACTTTCCTGTTATTCCCCCAAATCACTGCATTTGTATACCTTTTCAAAGCAAACAAATTACTGTTCATTTTTGACACAAATTATTCTCTCTATTACAAGCCTCCTCTCTTTTCATTTATTTGACTGTGAATTCCTTACACAAGAAAAAAAGAATCAAGAAACTAAGGTTGTGGAATAAATTAACTTAATATTTCAAAAGATACTAGATAAAGAGGCAAAAGAAAAAACTTCTGACTTTCTTTTTAGATTTTATGGCTTTCTTTCATTAATTACACACAGTAAGAAATATTTGGAGGATATGTAACTGCTACCGTTACTACTGAAAATATATTTAGAACTTAATTCCTGACACGATCAGAACAATGGGACCCTTACTGAGCTAGAATATGACATAGCACTGAGAGTTAATCGCAGGTGCATTTGAGTGACATATAGATCCCAAAATGCATTAGAATCTCAGAACTTTTGTCAGTTTACTTCTTCTTGGGTATTTCTTCCTAAACTAGTAACTGCTGTTACCATGCTTTTGGTCAAGACCAGTGAGCAAGTAATAGTTGGAACAGAGATTCTAGGAATAAAGTGCTGGTAATGCTAAAATATTATCTTAAAAATTCTCAGTCTTCTCAAATGAGACATTTAAACCTAGCCTCATTTTAGGTGCCATTTTACATGATGAATAACTCGAGTTTTAAGTTTCTCCTCTGAATCTTGCAGAATTTTTAATTATTGTAAAATGCTTATAACAATTAAGTAGAAGATTTTCCAGAGCAAATTTTTATTTATCATCCACCAATTAAATAATTTATCAGAAAGCATTTCAGAGAAGTTTGCAGTACATAAAACTTGGGGAAAGTCTGCATTATATGCACTATGATAGAAAATAATCAGAAATCACAAATTTCAATGTTATAGTTCTCAAAGAAGCTGCAAGTAATCCAAGATAAGCCACAGACGCTTCAGGTTCTCTAGTTCTAAATGTCATAATCTTGCTCATATTTAGAACTTTATAAACTGTACCTTCTTTTATTTATGCCCCACATATATATATGTATAATACACTAACTTAAGGTTGCTGTGGGAGTCATAATTTGGTTGATAAGTTTCTGACCTGTGCTGTTTAAATTCTTAGCACATCTGATGACTAATGTTACATTAAAATATTATTTGCACAAAATTTTCCTACTCTTAAAAACTGTGGTGAGTAATTGCACGTAACATGGAAAAGTATTATGTGCCTCTTTTGAGTGTGTGCAAGACTAAAATGTTAAAAAAGAGATAGATCCAGAAAGGTAAAAAAGAAATAAAAAAGCTGCTTGATTGCAAATTGATATAAATGCACAGAGTCATCTATTTCAACATGCAATGTGAGATTCAAATGTGATAATATGCATCGGCTATTCTGCCGAATGCTTTTTGAAATGGCTGCACACTGAAATAAAAATGATGAATTCCAGCCCAAAAAATAATCTTTCCAGAAAGTTATAAGAGCTTGAAAATCGCTGTTTGGAAAGAATATGCCTCCTGAACCATAATGATAGACTAGTTCATCTAAGGTTTCTGTGGTTTTTTTCACATCAGTCAAAGGCTACAAAGAAAAAACATATTTTGAGTGCTTTTTAAACAAAAAATTATGTAAGTGGTTTATAGTTCAAGGAAATTAATGAAAGATACAAACAAAAATTCTAAAATCCTACAATAGTTTTGGGGAAGTTATTCGAAATAGCTTGAGAGTTCAAGTTATTAAGTTGAAAACTTCTTGTGAATATATTTCAGAATTGATAGAAAATGTTACTTTCTGACAGTCAAGGTCTTTTATTCACTGCATTGATCTTGCCAGACCTGTCAGTTCAAAGTAAAAAAGTCCTGAATCAGGTCCTAAAAGATAATTACAAGATTGTCTTCAAGTTTATGTCAAATGTATGTAGTCTTCTTTACAGGTCTGATCTTAGCTTTAGATCTCTGCCAATGCAGATCTCATACGTCAAACCTCTTTTGTCAGGAAGAAGCCCTACACTGAAACATCCGTGATTTGAAATGAGAGTCAGTTTATTACAGTCTTCTCCATGGCTTTTTCGTTCCCACCTGGATCTCTTTGCAGAGTTACATTTTACTTCTTAACTGGTTACAAACACTGACAGCAATTCTGGACACGAATGCTCTTTACTTAAAATATAAGCAGTCCCATAGCCTACTCACATCACCATTACTACGCTATACTATCCAGAAAATTCCCCTTGCAGAATCCTGAGTAATTCCATCCTTGCACTTTATATTCCACAGATGTCCAGCATGGTGCTTTTGTTCTGCAGTCTGTTGAAACAGTACTTTCCAAAGAAAGTGCTCCTATTACAGTTGTATTACTGTTAAATGCTAGATGAGTCTTCTATGTTTCTCAGTAAGATGCTGACAAGTTCTCTATTGGTAGAATAAATGCAAAAAATAGTTTCACTGGGGTAAAAGAAAAATGAAAGGAAAAAACTTGCAAGCTATAACATACAAAGATCATCTTCAGCTTCCTGTTAAATCTAGTAGATCATATTCATGCCATGAACACACTGAGTGAACAAGCTATTCTATATTTACATTTTTGTTTCAATAGCCCTTTTCTGAAGTAGGATAGCTTTATTGAAAGTCTGCAGGAGACAAACTCATTAATGTTCTTTGTGGCACCCTGTCACCAAAGTACCTTTGAGACTAAAGGTTATCTTGAAGTCTGGTGTCATAAAAGTAAAGTACATGCTTTAATGGATTACAAAATGAAATGTATTTATGCCTTTGCTTAAAAGCAAGTATGTGCATAAGCACCGCTCAACTGATAATTTTATGATTGCTCATTGTCTAGAGAAATTTCTCCTTCAGAGTGTAAGATTCTTTAGCAACTCCCATTCACTTCAGTGGGTGTCTTTTATTAACTTCAAGGAAAATGGGAAAGAATTTTGAGTTTGTACAAAAAGTTAGATGTCATCACTGGACACTGTGTATGCTGGAGCAGTGTTCTTAGTGATGAGAGGAGGTGGGAGAGAGGGGGAGAAGGGGCTAAAGCCCTGTAGCTTCCCTGTTAAATCCGTGCCTGGGATTTTATGAAAGGACCCAAAGAAATTGTAATGCAATAGTATCCGGTCTTCACAGCTATTTGCTCAACAGCCAGTGACAAGTTCAGATGATGTAATGCTTCTAGCATGTACATTGTTACTTAAGTGAGTTGCTAATTAATACCATGCTGAAAGAGCTTTGGTTGGATGTCAAGCTACTCAGAGTTGGCCTCTGAAGCTTAGGGAATGTTTCTGCTTCAGTTCCCTCTGTTCTTACTGCAGGCACAAAGTCCTCCCTAAGCAAGTTTTATTTTTCCTTTTCAGGGTTGAGTTTTGTTTTGTTTTGTTTTTTCCCCTCAGCTGCCTCAGGGCTCTTAATTGCTACTTACACAGCACATTGTAAGTGCTGCTCCTAAATGATTCTAGCAAAATGAAATTTCTTGTGTGGACTGGTAAATTATCATTAACTTATTGACACCAGAAAATCATTCTGGGACTACTTTTCTGGAACAGTACCTACACTGTAACAATATTTTTAACATGGAATGGAAAAGCTGTTTGAGAATGATCCTCTCAAAGTATCTATGAGAAAGTATGAAGTATATACATCATATGGTCTAAGAATGCATATGATTTTTTTTTTTTTTTATGTGCAGCTGTTTTTCAATATTTGGTGTGTAAAACAGTTCTAGTATTTAACTCATATGCTCTGAATAAAATACAATGGACTGCAATGAGATTGCTAGAGAAATTGAAAAAGCTCTTTAACTTCAGTGATGTTTTGTAGAAGTCCAATACCTACACATGGTGCCTATTTCCAAATGAAGGAATAGAATAAATTGCTTGTGTTTTCCTTTCATACAGCTTATATTTTTGTTTACAAACCAGAGACAAGTGTATTTGTACATGCCTGCTTTATGTAGATTTATAAACTTCAGAAAGCTTTTATTTTTTTTTTAATTTAAATAAAGATAAAACAATGAAGAATGAACACTGAATTACACACATATTTCTCATTGCTGAAGTCACTGACCAGAGTTAATATGAAATAAACCCTTATTAAAATGTATTCACAGAGTTAGAGCTGTCTCTGTCTGGGACTATCAGCTCTCATAGGTATATAAACACATCAGCATGCCTGCATCAGGATCTCACTTCCATGCCAAGGCCTGGCACTGCATCACAGGTTACAAAACAAAGCTTCCAGCAAACAGACAAACTTTTTTCACAGATCAGCTCCAGAGAGTAATACACCTATCTCAGCCATCAAATTAATAATTAGATGTTATCTATTTGTAACAGTGGAATTTAATTCTGGATGTTTACTTTTTTTGGAGGGTTCAGAGTAACTGACTAAAACATATCTGTTGCAGCTGAATTACTATTGTCTTGCGAAATTACCTAGACCCAGGATACATTTCAATTAATTACTATGAATTGTAATATTTCATCATTAAACATGATGTGCAAATATCTCATTCGGTTTCTTGGGAGAGAGATAACAGTAACTAAAACACATAATTGTAGGTTTGCTGAAAGCCACCTTCTATGAAATATTCCCAAATGCCAGCTGGATTTTCTGCTGGAAGTACAGCACAACACCCTGAATGCCATACCTATAAAATGGTAACAGAAAAGGTGCTTCATACGGTTAATCTATATGGTTAATCTAAGAAGGCTGTGAAGGTTAATCCAAGGCAATATGCACAAGTCAACTACTAAATGACCGATACACAGGCCATGTTATGATGATATTATTTTTAGTTAAATTTCTGATTGTATGACAACTCATGAGAAAGGTTGTGAAGGGTAGAGCAGGGATGGATAGAAGACCTTGGTCAAAAGCTTGAATGTCTTAATCATTTATAAGCAGCAAGACTAAAGTGATTTCAAGGAAAAAGCATACTAGTGTTCCTAGACAGATTTCTTGTTTAGAAAAATTATAATCCAGTGTTTGGGTTTTTTGCTAATATTAATACTAGACTGTCTTCAGATGGCCCTGGATGCATTGACAATAGGTCCAGTCTTCAGAGAAATAGCTAAGTGGCAGAATATCTGAAATAAAGCACATGTCACTGTATCATGCCTTAACTAGTCTGGTGTCAGGATGTTGTTAAATGTTTGTTAAATGCAAATTCAGCAGGGAATGTGTAGAATTATATCTTGGCAAAAGCTCCAGGTAAGTTATTTGTCTTATATGTTGTAATGACAAAATCAGTGAACAAAACCATAAGGAAGGCTTAGATGAAATTTTTTTGTGTTCAGGCTCTCAAAACTAGACGACACCAAACTGTGATATCAACATACTATTTTTCTGATATTTAAACAAACAAAAAAACAAACAAACCAAACAAAAACAAACAAACAAAACAAACCATAAAGCTAGAAACTTACCCTATTATATTTTTTTCAGCCAGTTCAAAAAGTCTAAAGCACCCAAAAGCTCTAGGCAAGTTTTTCTGCAGAAGTTGACAATAGTACAGAATTTTCTTGAAGGGTGTTAATGTTTTTTGTTATACACAGCTAAATTTTTATTTCAAAATCCTCTAGTAGGTGACTGGATGTTCCTCTGGGTAGTGATATAGATATGGTGAGATATTACAAGGATGCTGTCCTTACAAACGTTTTTCCTCCATGTCAATTTGATGCTTTTCATTTAATAACCCAAAACAGCTAGAAGAAGATGACATGATAAGACTAGATCATCCCCAATGAACATCTAAATTTGACTTCACAAAGATGAGACACGAATCTGACATTTTTATTCATAAAATAAACGTAGACCCAGAGTGAATTCTTTAGCACTGAGGTCATGTTGTACAACACAGCCTGAGTACAAATTGTTTCATATGTTTTCTAAACCTATGTCTTTCCTCTCAAATAGATCAAGATTTAGTCTTACTGATCATTTGGAATAATATCTGGACAACACTACTCCCCAAATTTTGCCAAGGAAATGTAGCTACACCAATAAAAATACTGTTGACGTTTAGTAGCATATACCATTTGGTATATAATACTTCTGTGGTTTGCATAGTATCTAACAATATAATAGTGGTCATAGTTGTAGATCAGACACAGGAATGATGGGAGACACTCTATCTCCTCAGCAGGATGCCCAGGAAACCCAAGGTATCATAAGTGTCACAAAAGTGAATGATTAGACTCCTTGGGAACAATCCAGTAGGTGTGCACTTGGGGTGAACAAAAGTGCTTTTGTGGCTCTGTTAAACATGTTGATGGGATCTGTATTGTAATGGGATCTGGCATTAATGTAGAATTCTACATAGAGACACCTAATCTTGGGTCCGTTTAATTTCATCCAATACATAGTTATTGTAAGGATTATGTGGTTTGTCTCTAAGACACCAGACATGAGGCTGTTCTCCGCATGTAAGGACAAACAAAATGATAAAAACTCCAATTGCTGTTTCATGGCTTTCTGAACAAACATAATGAGTGATCTGCTTCTTCCAGCTCCTCAAATCCAGCTGGAAAGGTCTGGGGATGAAACCAATCTACAATCATTAAATTCAACAAATATTCTTCTCAAGAAAGGATCTGTGTGTTTTTTGTTTTTTTTTTTTTTTTTTTTCGACGGCTATCATTCTGTTCCTAACTTTGGCTTAATTAGTTCATAACTTTACTTTTTTTTGTTAATATTTACTTGCGTATCATTTGAAACCTGAGTCCAGCATCTTGTATGATATTTTGATCTCATTAGATTTTGATCTTAGCAAAACTAGGGGCCCAGTATGGCAGAAGGCAGCACTGATTTATGTGTGCCCTGATCCTTCTTAGCGAGATAAATTAAGCAACATATTTAGAGGATGGAAATTATCATAACTTCATTGGCTTTTGTAATTTCTTTAAATTGTACATGTGTTATGTTTGACCCTGTGTCCCAAAGCTGGAGGTGCTAAATTCATTAAGAAGAAGAACAAAATCCTTGGTGGTGTAACAGAGTAATCAGCATTTCTGTGTACTGTTAAAAGCTTTCACATACCTGTCTGGATAAAACGATTAAGACATTAAGCAGGTAAAGCCTTTGGTAGTCTTCTGGTCTAAAAATGCGAGTTTTTACTATTGATTATTATTCCCTGAACATGGGCCCTGATAGGATGCACTACGAGTGCTGAGAGAGTTGGCAGATGTTATTGCTAAGCCACTCTCCATCATCTTTGAAAGGTCTTGGAAAACAGGAGAGAAGCCTTAGGACGAGAAGAAAGCCAACGTCACTCCAGTCTTCAAAAAGGGCAAGAAGGGCAACCCAGGAAACTACAGGCCAGTCAACCTCACCTGCATCCCTGGAAAGGTAATGGAACAGCTCATTCTGGATGTCATCTCCAAGCATGTGGAGGAAAATAAGATTATCAGGAGTAGTCAGCATGGGTCACCAAAGGGAAATCATGTTTGACCAACCTCATAGCCTTCTGTGATGGCATGACTGGCTGGATAGGTAAGGTAAGAGCAGAGGACGTTGTCTATCTTGACTTCAGCAAGGCTTTTGACACCGTCTCTCACAATATCCTCATAGGCAAGTTCAGGAAGTGTGGGCTGGTGAGATGGATCATGAACTTGCTGGATGGCAAAGCTCAGAGGGTTGTGATCAATGGCGCAGAGTCTGGTTGGGGCCCTGTAGTTAGTGGGGTTCCCCATGGGTATTAAGTCCAGCCCTGTTCAACCTGTTCATCAGTGATCTGGATGAAGAGACTGTGTGCACCCTCAGCAAATTTGCTGATGATGCCGAACTGGGAGGAAGGCTCAACACATCAGAAGGCTGTGCTGCCATTCAGCAAGATGTGGACATGCTGGAGGACTGGGCAGAGAAGAATCTAATGAAGTTTAACAAGGACAAGTGTAGAGTCCTTCATCTAGGGATGAATAACGCCAGGCACCAGTACAGGTTAGGGGTGAACCTGCTGGAAAGCAGTGCTGCAGAGAAGGACTTGGGAGTTCTGTTTGACAACAGGTTGACCATGAGTCAACAATGTGCCCTTGTGGCTAAGAAGGCCAATAGTACCCTGGAGTGCATTGAGTGTGACCTGCTGGTCAAGGGACGTTATCCTCCCTCTCTACTCTGCCCTCGTGGGGCTGTATCTGGAGTACAGTTCTGGGCTCTCCAGTTTATGAAGGACAAGGTGTTACTAGAGGGAGTCCAGCAGTGGGCTATGAAGATGATTAGGGGCTTAGAGCACCTTTCTTATGAGGAGAGGCTGAAAGAGCTGGGTCTGTTCAGCCTGGAGAAGAGAAGGCTGACAGGGGATCATATCAAGGTTTATAAATTTCTGAAGAGTGGCTGCCGATAGGGTGTGACCAGACTCCATTATGTGATACACAATGATAGGATGAGGGGCAATGGGCACAGGCTGAAGCATAAAAGGTTCCATCTGAATGTGAGGAGAAACTTCTTTACTTTGAGGGTGACAGAACACTAAAACAGGCTGCCCAGAGAGGTTGTGGAGTCTCCTTCTCAGGAGACACTCAAAATCCACCTGGACACATCCCTGTGCGATCTTCTCTAGGTGTACCTTCTTTAGCAGGTGGGTTGGACTAGATCTCCAGAGGTCACTTCCAACAGTAATCATTCTATGATTCTGTGATTCTGTGACTAATGGAAGGCATCTAGTTGTGTAGAGATAACAGCACACAGCTTGCATAAGACCTTGTGTACAGTTGGCAGCATACAATAAGATTATTGTTCATAATAGAGGCTGATTATTAAATGGTGTCATAAATTAGAGGAGATCCTGAATGGAAAAACACAGACAATGGAATAGACTGAAGCCACTGTATCAACTCAGTTTAGAAGAGGATTTGCCAGATGACTGAAGAAGACAAACAGCAGCTTCAAATGGCACAACCATTTATTCTCCCTGCATATATAGACGTTAAAAGCAGAGGCAGCTTGCGGTTGGTTTAAGTTGGCTAGTTCCCAAAACTGATCAGCTGAGAGTAAAGCCCTTCTGAAAATAGTAACAGTTCTAATTATTTTACATATTATTCAGACTCTCTTTCTATCAGTGAAGTCCTTATTGAATAGAGCATCAAATGACAGTTTTTAAATGCTTTATTGTATGATAATATGGCTTGATTCACTCATGAAACTCATTTGCATTTTACTGGCTTTTTATTCTGCTGTTACATATGAAAAGGGTTTCATTATGATATGTAAAAACAAATAAGAAAGAACTAACAAAGAATCCTATTTTGTTTTTGAAATTCAGGAAATAATACTGAGTATTCTCGTCCTGAAATGTACTGAATTCTCATACAGGGAGCTTCCTAGTACGGCCTAGTAACTGATACCTCTGCTAGTTTGAGAATAAATGCATAATACAAAATACAACTCAAATACTACATTCACACGTAAAATCCAAGACATCTTATCTGTCTCATACCGGCTAGAATGTAGAGTATTGGCTTAAAGGACACACTAAACCCTTTTTCATGAAAAATGGGAGACATTACCATGAAGTAAAACAAACAGGAACATATTCGTATAGACTAAGGCAAG
This sequence comes from Columba livia, assembly GCF_036013475.1. NCBI lineage: Eukaryota > Metazoa > Chordata > Aves > Columbiformes > Columbidae > Columba > Columba livia. The sequence continues at coordinate 129,838,895 of NC_088603.1, read as the reverse complement.
ATTTGCCAACACATTCTTCTGAAGAGGGGAAGCATTTGGCAGATCCAGAAAAATTTCTGTCGGAACTATTTTGCTGTTGGATCAAGTGAGGAAGTGAGAGCAATTTGTAGCTCTCAATCATGTACCTTAGTCCTGCCTTCCATGGAGGATTAAATAAGTAAATATATATGAGAATTATCAGCTATGTTGCTTTAATTCTATAGCAACAACGACATCTAAAGTATTAAAAAAAAAGTGACAGAAGGTAATTTATGCTTAAAAACATAACTTTAAAAAATAATAAATTAAAACAAAAATTTAAATGTTAACAAAATGTTCCAGCATTATTAATTAAAATAAATAACTTAAAATAATTTAATATATTTTCAGATTGCTTAAATATAGAAAAAAGATTACTTGAAAGGAAACCTTTCACTAGTATTCCACTTTTCTGGTCCTTGAAATGTGACACTCGCATAGTATGTGACTAGCAAGAGGTATTAAGCCTCATAGTATCATCTAAAACTAGCCACACTTTGCAGAATAACATAATAGACTGGGACTCAGGGAAGGTGGTTTTAGTCCTAATTGTACTACTTTCCTCCTGTGTCACACTTCAATACGAACACTTTGCTAATAATCTAATTTGCAGAAGATTTTGAGATATCTTAATCTCAAAGTTGTCACACAAAAAAAGCTAGGAAATATTACTGATATTCTTAGGTATGATTATTGAAATACTTCAGCAAAGTATACTTGCTAAATATTTTAAAAGTATTACACACAAAGTGCTAAGTGGGACATTTTGAGGAAATTTGGATTTATGAACATCAAGATATTTTTCACATGTGAAGTAATTGATCAGCTCCTTCTTTCTGCTTTGTGTTGTATCTTTTCACATTAAGTACAAACATGCAGTTGAATCAACTCCTAAAGCTAAGTTCCACTTAATAAGAGAAAAGAGCTTTTTAAAAATTTTTGAAGTTACTGATTCTATGTGTTCTGCTAGCTGAAGAAAAGAAGAAGAAAAGAAAGAATAAGAAGAAAAATACAAAAAAAAATGTTCTTCATCTAAAGGAGGCTGTTAAAGTTATGGGCTAAATATACTAGAAAACATGCTAGCAGTTGAGATTGATCACTAGTCCGAATGGCATTGGGCTGACTGAGGGGAGCCTCAGTCCCATGGGCTGGGGGAAAACCCAGCACTAGCAATCAACTTAAAGACTCTCCAGAGCCTTATGACTGTCAGGATTATGAGAGCCCTGGGGAGTGTGGAACACTTCATGAGATGCCAGGAAGAGCATTTTGGGATTGTGCAAGGTTTGTTAAGGGAGGAACCAAAGGTGGGAAAAGACAGAGATCAAGGTGGTTTTTATCTGGGGTGCCAGCAACTGGAGAGAGTAGAGTGTGTGTGTTGTGGGGTACATATGTCAGCACTTGATCACTAGTGACACATGCTGGACCAGTTGGCAAGTAGGAAAGGAGGCTTGGGAGCCAGGTTGAAGTTGAATTTCATTTGCAAATCTAAAGATAAATTGATTTTGAGACACACTTCTTTAAACTATACAAGAAATCTTGCTGAGAGAATAGAGCAAAGAAAATATCTGCTGTGGTTTAAGAATAGAATTTATCTGTCTTCACGAGCAGTACAAAATAAGAGACAAAAGTACTCTCCCAAGGCACAGATGGTATAAACCTGTCAGAAACTGGCAGATGAAGTGATCACAGAAGTTGAAGGATTCCTTCTTCTGCCTCCCATCCACAAATGAGGAAAAATGTTTTGAAATAAAAATCTGTTTTAGCTTTTATATGTTTATATAAAAGCATATAAACAGGCATGCAAGTCACTAGGTAAGGCTTTATGCTGGGATGTACGCAGAATAATGGTAAGTCTCACAGAGGGCACTTAAATAAATAGGGTTTTAAAAATATATTTCTTATAATTTTTCTTTCCCATTGTAGAATCTGTTTGCTTATACTCAAAGAAATACATAAAATGGTGTGGAAAATTTCTTTTGTAAAATTGTCAGTGTAAGCATTGAATCATAACATTTGGTATGTTTTTTAACCTTAGCCACAGCATGTGAAGAGGCAAAGTGGAGTCATGAACAGAGTTTTGTATAAGAACTCTTTCATTCCTCTTATGAAATGAATAAGATTTCAATGATGTTTTAATATATTTCATTATTATAAAAAGGGCAAGAGGCAAAGGCAAAGTTTTACAGTTTGATTGTTCTCTCCAATCAAAATGTTCAATAACTGCAATGAAGTGAATTCTGCAAATGCTGCTCACCTTTATTCAGGGGATAATAAAAGGACTATAAATGATTTTGTTGCTTGTCTAGCCCAGTAGTGCAAGCAATTCAGTCTTTATGCTTGGTGTCTAAACAGGGGTGAGTTTCACCTGGAGGCAACTTTGGCCCTTTGTACTAGCAATTATTTTATTATAAAATATGAGTTGTACAGATGAACTAAACCCCATCTAGAATCTTCACCCAGAAAACAACATTGCTATACTGTGTTCAGATTATTTCTATTCCAGAGCTGTCATTCAGGAACGTACTGAAAAACTTCTTTGATTTTACATCTACAATAAGCATAACACAATTTAAAAGCATAGATGCCACAGAGCTTAATTTAGAAACTGCTGCTTTTATTAAATTTAGCTACTTTTCCCCCTGCAGCTTTACATCAATATTGACTTCAAAGTGCTAGTAGCTTTCATTAAATTGAATTACTTTCTCCTGTAATTTAAAAAGTAATGAGGCAGCTACTAAATGAAGCTGTTGACAAAACAAGAGCAGAGGCTATTAAAAATTACATGGCAAAGAGTGAGTCATAAACAACGATAGTCAGTGTTCAAGGGTGGTTTCTGAACAAAATTGCACAAAACCCACAAAATAAATAGTTCTCCTCAGTCATCTTCTGTGTGCATCTAAGAAACATGAATTCTACCTGATTAATTCTTCTATCTGTGTTCTGTTTCAAATAGGTTCTGTAATGATGCCCTGCCTGTTACATGTGAGTATCTTCCAGTTGTGCATTAAGTGATATAATCAACATCTGCCGTGATTAATATCTGTTTTTTGTCAGTTGTTCTCTCATTCTCAGAGAGAGAAGTGGAGTTTCTTGTTACAGCAGCATTTTTGTTTTGGAGTGCTTTGAAATGCCTTTCCAGGGGAAAGTTGTCTTGGATTTATAGACAAACATATACCTATGAGGTTCTGTAAACCTGATTAAAAATACTGCAAGCAGTATAGGAGGCAGAGGATGAGTAAAATGTACTTTCTGTATTCTTCATTGATTCACATATAGCAGCATTCATAATAGCTGGAGTTTTCCAAAGCCTAAAACCTTTATAGTTGAATCTGATTTTCCTGGATTGCTGTAATCCTTTACAAAGATGCAGAAGTGGGAAACTGAGGCCCAGTCCTCTTTTCTCAGGTTAGAAAGAACTGCCCATTCAAATAGAAATAATTTAAGCACACACCCCTTTGATCTTGAGCTTTACTTCTGTCTTGCTTGGGGTCAGTGTCAGTTGTGATTTTCATGCAGGATGTGACTTTATCCTTGCAAGTGAACATTTGGTTGTAGTACAGCAATGCAGTACGATGGAGCTTTTTACAAGTAGCACATGATCAATTGAACATTGGACATATAACTTTATTTCAAAGTCAGAAGTGGATGCACATAGGAATTGATGAATGACAGAAGATAAATTCCCCTTTGATACTCATTGGGTATGTCTCCCTTTCCAATTGGTACAGGACAACAGGTTTGATTTCCTGTGATCTGTTTTGGTTTCATGACCACATATACTCACATGTCTACATCACATTTTTACCAAGAAGGAAGTTTATGTCATTTTCCAGTTCTAGTTCATATCATATGCCAATAATGAGAAAATTGGTGAAAAAGTTTACATGCACGTTGCAAGCAGGGCATTCTAGATAGCACCTAGGTGCGAGGCTTCAGCCTTGGTTCCACCAGAGGGTGCATCTTCAGAGCGCAAGTGATGCACTTCAGGGTATCCAGAAAGACTCCAAGTGTAGATGCAAGGCGAATTTGCACCAAAAATAATAATTCTCTGCACTCTGACTAACATAAATATGCCCTTTGTGTACATTCCTTTTATAAAAACTCAAACTATCATAACACATTGTCTAAATAATTCATTCTGGAGAGCCAACATTCTTCTATAATCAACTCTCTAAGTAAGTGTGAAAAAGAGAACTGAGAGATCAAGAATAAATATTTGTCCTTTTTGCAGGGAAAGAGAAGATATCTATTGTTCTGGTCAAGTTCTATGGTATCCTGGGCAAGACTTTTGTTTTTGTAGTGTCTACTAGTTGGGTGGTCAGAATATAGTAGGTACCAATGGAGGATGAGCCTCACAAGACATAGTACAAGTGCAGCGGTTACCTGACCTGAGCTGCCTCTGGTGACCAATAACTCCACACAACACACCATCTCTTCTACCCTGTGTGACCACCATAACAGATGGAATTCAAAGTCATGGACAAAAAAACATTCAATGGACATTTTACAGATATTTATGGACATTTTACAGACATTTCACAGTGATGATCTATAGGGACCATAAGGGAATGATATCTGGGTATATGTCAAAGGATAGGAAAGGGAATGGTAGTTAATGAGGATGTACTGGTTAGCATGGGACCTGAGCATGATGTAAATGGTATGGAATAAGGGGTGGAGAATGTACTTGTTTTGGCTGAGATAGAGTTAAACTTCTTCATAGTAGCTTCTATTGGCTTATATTTTGAATTTGTGATGAAAATGGTGTTAATAATACAGGCATATTTTAGTTATTGCTGACCAGTGTTTGCACAGCATCAAGGCCCTTTCTGCTTCTCCCACTACCCCATCAGTGAATAGGATTGGGGTGCAAAAGAAATTGAGAGTTGACAGAGCTGGTACAGCTGACCCCAGCTGACCAAAGGGATATCCCACTTCGTATGACATCAGACTCAGCAATAAGAGCTCTCAGTGCTCCGCAGCTGTGAACATTGTGTTAATCACTCAGTTGCCCAAGTATGGATTCAAATACCTAATTTTTGGCGTTTCCTTTAGAAATTGTAAGATTCTGTATCTTTTCTTAGGAGTTTAAATTGGTGTCAATGTCTTGATCGAAAGCAAAGATCAGCTTCCCAACCAGTGCATTTCCGTTAACTAGTGCTAACTCATCACTAAAACCTCTCACGGAAATCAGTTCCCCGCAGTTGTCCCTACCTGAAGTGTGCATGTCAGTGTTTAAAGGGGCAATGTAGTAACGTGACTGCCACCCTGGAGTACTAAAAAACATTTGAACTAAAGGCAGTAACTGCTGTACTATTAACTAACTCCCAAATATCTTGCCATTAAAGAAGAAGCCTGTTGATGATTTCTAAACGAACTTGTATCACAAACAGGTCTTACAAGCAGGTATTGCATGGTAGGCATTTGTCTCTGAAAGTTCTCTGAAACAGGCACTGAACACAGTTATCAGTAAGTGTGCTTCTTATTTGCTAGCCTGCAAGGAGATTTACTCATGAAAAATGGTTGTTAATTATGTTTTTCATTGGTGATAGCCAACCCCACTATAACAAAATGAATGTATGTGACAATATTATTGACTTTTCTTTCCAGAAGATCATGTTAAATGCTTACCATACAGCCCTGTGTTTGTAGAATGCTGTGGATTTCCCAGGAATTTCAATGATTTTTCAGTATCTCGCTTGTTAGAAAATGCAGAGCAGTAGAGCTGAACACAACTGGATGTCTGATTAATGGACATTCCCTAACCTTAGATCTGTATAGAGTACGTTATAGATAAAGTGCCAAAGAGGGGAAAAGAAAAACTGTTTGTTAAGTGTCTAATTTGTCTCCCATTTACTTCAGTGTCGTTTGATAGCTCCTTTTATGGAAGTTTCATCACAATTAGAGGGGTTTGTTTTAAAGACTAGAATATAGAGGATAAAATAATTTTTTGAGTAATTTTACTAAGAAGAAAACATTTACATTGAGGAAATAGTCAACGAGCATCTAAAAAATAAAACATCTTCTGCTAGTTGAAAATGGCACGACGCACTCTGCAAAATAGGACTACTGAATTTTCGTCATGATACACATCCTCCTTGTGTTTACTGTCATAAGTCATATGAGGCTAGAGAGTAGATAGAATGAAGATATCTTTATATCTGAAGATATCTTTATATATGGAATTATTTTCCTAGTGTACACAAAGTACATGTAAATTTTAATAACATACTTGGTTTGGTTTCAAAACAAAAAGACTTTTCAAGGGACTTTGTTGTAAAATTAAATTCTGTAGAAGCCATAGCAGACAAATAGGGAAAAGTCAATCTTCAGAGGCACTGCACTCATTCTTACTGAGCAACTTTTATTAAAAACTTTCTTGTGGCAGAAAATAAAATTAGTTCAGCTTTAAGACTGACACATTTTGAAACTGTTGCAGCTACTCATCAGCTTGTCATCTTTTCCTGGTCCTCCATGTTACCCCCTTTATAGCACTATCACACAGCTGTGATCTTTTTGTAGAGAGCTTTGAGATCACTGCACCTGTGCTCCAATCAGACAGGATAAAAGCTCACAAGGAGCAAGAAGCTTTGTAACCGCACCACTGCCATGCCCAACCTGATAATGCACGAAGACAAGTCATGCATCAGGGTTGGTCTCCAGCTGCCTGCAAACCTGACCTGCCTGACTATGAGCCCTGTTCACCAGGCCCGTGTCCCAGCCTGTCCTCATGGACACACCTGATGCCCGGTGTTGGGGCCATGTTCCTGTGTCCCCAGCTTCTCTGCTCCTGGCTGGGTTTCTAGACTCTAACATGTCATCTGAGGGAGACCCCCCCCTGCCTCAATGGACCTTGGGCCAAGGTACTTTCTTACCTTCAGGGTGCCCAACAGTCTAGAAGTCCAGATGTTGGCAAAATCCAACTGATTTGACAGAAGGGACTGCTGAATACCAGTAACAGCTTTTTATCCACCACCAGTGTAGGATGTCTTTTCTAATTTGGGGAGTTATGCTAATACATGAGAAGGAATGTCTTCGAAGGACGCACCTGATGAGTGCACTTATTCCTGTCCAAACATGTTTAGACGTATGGACTTTTAAAGTTATTGAAGTTAGCTTGAATTATGCCCAAAACATTAATCTACTTCTTGGATAGGGGTGGGAGAATTATATTGAGATATTAGTAGTTCAAATACATCAATATGTGGTTTTGCAACCCATAAATCTTTGCTCAGACAAATTCCAATCAAAATGCTATTTTTATTTCAATAACTTTTTTTTTCACAGCAGCCAGTACTTTATATAGCAACTACAGATTTCTTTTTGTTCTGTATGAAATTTAAGATTTTTAGAGTTTTTATGAAGGCAACCATACAGTCTTTTTTTTCCCTCAAACCTTATTGGAGATTCATCTTTCTGCATTGACAAATTATTTTGCCTACATTCAAATGTTCTTACTTGCTTTTACCTCCCATGTTAACAAGGTTGGATTTGCTGTGCATACAAGCTTTATAGCTTTGATTCTATTTTCACTGAGCCTGGCAGCAACAAATCAAAATTATATTGGATTGCTTATACATTGGAATAAAAAGGGAATTCTGTCCATGGGGATAGAAATAATCATATGCAATTTAAACTACCCCTTCAGGAGCCTCCAAATATTGAGGGTGTTAAAGAAAAAGATGTGAACAAAAGTCTCTGTGGGTGATGATATTTTACAAAAAGCAAATGTTGACATGGGAGTATAGTCAGTAACGGAAAGCAAAAGAAGTAGATTCTATTTCAAGACTGACCATGATATCCTACTTCTTTCTCAAGCATGACAGTTTTAGTCTCTAAGAGATGAACAGTTATTCAAATATATACTTGCGTGAAAATATTGAAAATGTCCACACAGCTCCAGGTTAACAGCAAATTGAAAGGGGTTCTTAAAAAGGATCCTAAAAGCTATTAGAAAGCTCCATATCTATTTCTTTTCATATGGTTACTTTATTTTTAAATGCTAAATTGTGAGATTTCTGTAGGTTATCTTACTGCTCAAAATGTGTAGAGTGCACTACAGCCTTTCTCCACCTAGGATTCCATATGGCTTCTCTTACTAACAAGAAAGGTAGGGAGTTTTCCTAAATTTATTTTCATCACCAATACTAAAAAGACAAGGCAACCAAATAAATCATAATAGACATATATTGATTAAAGAATACAAACATGTGACAAAAAAGGAATCTCTAGTTGAATTTCCAGGACCCATTTTACCCTGCTCACTCCCGTGAAAATCAGCTCTCCGCCAAAACACATTGGTGTAAGAAAACAAAAATTAGACCCTCAAAGGACAGACTGATCTTCAGCATCTGCTAGATTTTTATCAATTATACATATCTAAAAGGGAAAATCTTTATTGCAATATCTTCTTGTAACAACTTTTTCTTTTCAGTAAACAAACTCTGAATTTTTCAAATTCTCATGACTCCAGGAAGAAAAATTTTAAGGCAATGGCCAGATATCAGAAATCAAAGGATGGAATTTGTAAGAATCAACAATTCAAAACTACCAGTTTCAAGTATTGCTTCTAAGAAGAAGACTGGCATCATGAAACAAAGTAAACTTTCAACCTGAAATAATGTTGCAATTATGTAAATTATTATGATTCAATAAGCCTCAGCCTGCCCAAAATGACATGAGGCCTGAAGCGCTCTATATTCACACCCTGACACATTTCAGTAGCCTACATTTGCACTGTACCCAGCAGACTGTTTGTAACTACATTATCTTTTTGGAAGTCTAAAAGTCTAAACTCAGGCTTCCTATAAATCACATTCGTCTTTCCAGGGCATGCTGTAGAGCAGGGCATGTCACAGAAGGTAGAAATACAAGAACAACTCCCTTTACTCAGACTATTTTGTCTGGCTGATATCAGTCCTGTGATAATAGCACACAAATGGATGGGATACAGGAGGGAGGATTATCAGACTATGTGGAGGTGACCTGAAGTGAATTATGTCCTCCAGATTCCTGCTGAGTTTTGCTCCAGGAGACACAAGTCAGAGCTGTTTTGAAAGGGTTCCTGCACAGGTAAACAGTATGGACGACTGGCAAATTTCATCATCAACCTTCTCTGACCCAGCCAAAAGAAATTCAGTGTAAATGTATCATAAGATTTTCTGCTATAAATACCTATCACGCTGGAGGAGCCTTAAAACTCACTGAAAACTGCTTTAATTAATTAATTCCCCCAAGTTCCTCCTGCTATCCCCACCTCTCCAAGAAAAAGGCATAAAAAGAGGGATAGAGAGATATTTTGGATATTTTGTAGTCTTTCTACTGATCTCTATGATTTCTATTTTTCTTCTAGTAGTCAGAAAAAAAAAATGTAACTATTAAAGCACTTTTCAAATACAGTGAGGGAAAGGCAGTCAGAAAAAAGAAAATATTATATCCTGCTCCATATGTCCACTGAGAGACTTCAGCAGCAGCAAAGCAATTCACAGGAAATTGAAACTATATAGTTTTATAAATTTTGGAAGGAAGAATCCTGGGAATTATTTAAAAGGGTGCACTGGAAAGCATCTGAGGGAAAGCCAAGACAAAAAACACAAACACAACAAAAACAGCAAAAGAAACAATAGAAGAAATCCAAATCAGTTTAATTACATTTTTTTAAGAGTGTGGAAGCCATAGCTAGGGAGCATGAGACAATTTCCTGAAGAGGTTACCACCAGCAGAGTCAGAAAAGTTCAGTGGGTTAATATGTATGTATATTTTTGGTATTGAAGAAGGTCTTTAATCTCATTATGGCAGCATTTGGAAAGTTTGAACAATAAATGAAACAAGAAATAAAATATTCATTAACGATTTAGACAAGGGAATAGAGTGTACTATCAGCAAGTTTGCTGATGACACTAAGCTGGGAGGTGTGGCTGACACACCAGAAGGCTGTGCTGCCATCCAGCGGGACCTGGACAGGCTGGAGAGTTGGGCGGGGAATAACCTGATGAAATTTAACAAGGGAAAGTGTAGAGTCCTGCATCTGGGCAGGAACAACCCCAGGTTCCAGTATAGGTTGGGAAATTACATATTAGAGAGCAGTGTAGGGGAAAGGGACCTGGAGGTCCTGGTGGACAACAGGATGACCATGAGCCAGCACTGTGCCCTTGTGGCCAGGAAGGCCAATGGCATCCTGGGGTGTATTAGAAGGGGAGTGGCTAGTAGATCGAGAGAGGTTCTCCTTCCCCTCTACTCCGCCCTGGTGAGACCACATCTGGAATATTGTGTCCAGTTCTGGGCCCCTCAGTTCAAGAAGGACAGGGAACTGCTGGAGAGGGTCCAGCGTAGGGCAACCAAGATGATTAAGGGAGTGGAGCACCTCCCTTATGAAGAAAGGCTGAGGGAGCTGGGGCTCTTTAGTTTGGAGAAGAGGAGACTAAGGGGGGACCTCATTAATGTTTATAAATATATAAAGGGTGAGTGCCATGAGGATGGAGCCAGGCTCTTCTCGGTGGCCAACAATGATAGGACAAGGGGTAATGGGATCAAGCTGGAACACAAGAGGTTCCACTTAAATTTGAGAAAAAACTTCTTCTCAGTGAGGGTAACAGAGCACTGGAACAGGCTGCCCAGGGAGGTTGTGGAGTCTCCTTCTCTGGAGACATTCAAAACCCACCTGGACATGTTCCTGTGCGACCTCACCTAGGCGTTCCTGCTCCAGCAGGGGGATTGGACTAGATGATCTTTTGAGGTCCCTTCCAATCCCAAACATACTGTGATACTGTGTGATATTAGACAATGGAGAGGAAGGAAATTATATTAATAACAAAGGACATTATGAAAGAATACAGGATTATTTTTCATTATAAAAAATATATTAGTCAAATTATTGGCCACACCTCAAATACAAATAAACTGAGTCAGAAGTTGGATAAAAGTATTATAAATGTCATTTTTGCTTTGCCTTCAGATTCAATAGTCTTGTTTTCACCCTGTTTTGTGTCAACTGTATGGCATCCTTGGATTGATGTAGCCAACTTTGGTAGAGGTAGGGATGAAAAGAAAAATCTTGTAATTAAGGGCAGTTAACCGAAAACCAACCATCACCTCAAAATATTTTGTAATATTTCTTTCTCTTGAAAGTGATGGTGTCCTGTGTACACTGATTACCATTGTCTGTTTGCACTAAATGATGGCACTGGCACAGGTTGTCCAGGGAGACTGTGGAGTCTCCATCCTTAGAGATATTCAAAAGCCTTGTGGATACGGCCCTGGGCAACTAGCTCTAGATGATCCTGCTTGATCGGGGGGCTGGGCCATATGACCTCTAGGGGTTCCTTCCCACCACAACCATTTTGTGATTTTGTGAAATGTGATGATTAATAGTGCTTAGTTGAATCATAATATTCCATGTAGAAAGTTATTACTGAGATTTGAAAACCACCTCAGCAGATGACAGTATTTTTTTTTTTCACAGTGGTCAAATTTCAAATAAATAAATGCCAGGACAAGTATTAGCATATTTTTTTACTGTCTTATTAGAAAATGGTTCTGCTCATCCACTCCCAAGGATCAGCAGCATCTCTAAAGTCAGAAAACCAATAGTGTGTAAGAGAAGTGCTAAGTTACCTCAAGTATTAGGTTGCATGAATCTCTGTGACAGAAGGAAAAGAATAAGAAAAAATCAAAAGCCAAAAAGTAAGTGGAGGTAGGTTCCCAACTGCAGGCTGCACTCAGGAAAAGCAATGCCCAGAGGTTAAATTTTGCATAAAACTCGTCCATGAGAGCCACAAGAAAAGGCTGACAGTCTGTGAAATTAATGGACAGCCTACTGGAACTGATCAAAAGTACAGAGAACCATAAATAGATTTTTTTTTTTTTTCCATTTTTGCGTATCTGTCTCTCAGTCTATTAACTACTTTGTTTAGCTTTGGATTGTAGCGTTCATATTTCCTTTTACCATCATTCCTGCCTCGTGTTAAGGGTGATTGGCATAACCATAATGATGCTGTTCCTTGCTGAGAAGGGTCCTATGAACTTGACCTACTGGCCACCTGGCTCTGTCCCATACACCAGTTCTTAGGGAGACATGGAGTGCTCTTTTCTTCTAAGTCATGTGTGCCAGGTGTTATAATGCAGTGTGAGATAACTCCTGATGACAAGTGTTAACCTAAGTTGTACTGGTGCCCTGCATTTTCCTCATCTCTCTAACTCTGAAAAATAAAAATTCTCCTTGAGAGTCAGGACAAGCATTTGTGAAGGTTATGCATATAATGTATGCCAGTATTCAGGACTACTTACTATTCTCCTTTTCTCTTGTCTCTTTGAAAGGTAGTTGCTGAGTAAACATGCAGTGAAGGGTTAGAAAAAAATGGAAAGACAAAACTTGTTCACAAAATACTGGTAGAATTCTTGAGAGTAACAGCACAGTTACAGAAAATCATTATTTGTTTCTGTATACTTCACAAAAACATAAAGTGCAAAAAGTGTCACACATCTTTTAATAAAGAAATAATACTGCCAGTATATAAAAGACATAGTGCTATTTTTCTCTTTTTCTCTTATCATTCCTCTATCCCCACCACTAAATGTTCTCTGCATAGATATACATACACTGATTTGCTATTACCGATTAAAATTTTACAATCAAGAAAGGCTGATGGAAATTAACAGAAAAATGTTACTATCACATTGTTGGCTTCATTATTGCAATTTAAATGTGTTCATGGTTTGGGGTATCAATTTTTTTTTCACAGAAGGATGTATCTCATTTAGTGTCTTCTACAAGAGACAAATTTTCCAAAGAACTACGTGTGTTAGGTGTTGTTTTAGGCTGAGGTTATGTCTTCCTATGTAGTTTCTAACTCTGTAGTCCAGAAATCAGACTTTTTAGAAAATTTGTCCCATAAGTACAGGTTGTGATATACCAACAAACACGTATGAATACCTATTTAATAATAAAAAAAGACAAACTAAACAAACAAACAAATAAAAAACCTTACCATCATTGTTGCTTCATTAAGACTCACTTTAAAACTTTTGTGTCATTAGATTTTTGTCCTGATTAACTGAAAATGAGAGGTGTTTATATTTTTCCCCCTCAGTGTTCCTGAAGCAATATTAACAATGAGAGGTTAGGTTTTGCAATGCCACACATAATGATAGGATGCAATCTATATTCCACCTAGTAATAGCAGAGAGTAGATCCACACAACTAGTTTAAAGAAGTCCTTGCTCAGGGCTCTTAAATATTCACATACAAAGGAAAAATCAGAGCACTCCCATGGAATTTGGGATGCTTTTGGGGCCAGGCAAAATATCATATAGAAATGACTCACCATGACTTCCCTATGTCTTTAATAACAAATACTTATTAGTTTGTGTGATACTGCTCTAAACAGCTGGCTTTTTGCATTATCCATTATTTTTACTGTGCTTAGGTTAAATTCTGGCTCTGCATTCAGTCTGCATAAATAGGCTGTGTGCTGGGGGCTCTGCAGGGGTTGCCAAAGCAGCTCCTCTCTCACAGTCAAAGAAAATTAATAACAGTAAAATTGCTCTGCGGTGCAGGCTCAAGTTTCCATCCCATCCATGCAGCAAATCCAATTCTCTCTTGCTTTGTTTCCTGAAATCTTCACGCTGGAAGAGATATGCTCTATTGTATAACCAGGTATTTATGAAACATTAATTTCAATAGTAGTAAATTTTTAAATAAATACCATCAATTTAAAGACAGTCTTGTTTGCTTCCTGCGTTACCATTTTTTGTTGTTGACCAGGAAATGAGCCTGGGAACGGGAACTCATGCATGCTCTCTTGTAAAAGTTTATGGAGGTGACAGACTATGAATCCAAATTAGATGTCCTTTTAAGAAGCTTTGCCAATGTTTATTTTCTGTTTTTGAAGAATGTAGACTATACTACCAGCTTGTGTAATTTAGCAAATTTCTCTCAATATCAAGAGAGATGGCGTGATTGACACCAGCTGAAAATCTGGCTCGAGTTTTTAAAAATCACTGTGATTAAATGTTGGTGTTATTTTTATTAAGTAATATTGTTTGCCAAAGTGGAAAGTGAAGCAAAAGCTTCAAAAGGGGTAGAAACATTTCAGCCATGCATCTCAAAGGCAGCTGGGACAATAGGCCATTACAAGGAGTTGCTTTTTCCACATGACAGTAAATTTAGCAGATTTTGTTTGACTAAAGCTGTGTCCCTTAAACCAATAAACCCTGTCCATTGTGCCAAGGCATAAATTCCCTGACAGAAAGAGGTCAAGGGAGCTGTCAGTTGTGTCAAATATAGAGATTATCTGAAAGCCAAAGAAATTGTAACTTCATCCCCAAAACATGTCAAGTTTGAGACCAGCCCACATAAGAGAGGGCAGGGAATGCCAAGCTCAAGGCATATCCTGGGCTCAAGAGGCCTCTTGCAATGAGACTTCCCATCTCTACTCTTTTCCTTTAGGTAAAGTAAATTCTACCTTGATTGGAAGAAGATCTTCATGTGTCTTGGTGTACTAATTCTATTCAGAAAAGTAGGAGGTAACAAGACTAGTCAGCCTGCTGTGTAAAAAAGCTGGCATCCAGAGGGATATTCCAAGTTGGATCACAGCTCAGCACCTTAGATTTATGGGAATGAAACTGCTGAGAAAAAGTGTGTAGTGGAGGGAATGGAGCAAGATCTGGGAAGACTAAGTCTACTTATGAGATTATAAGCAGTCCTGCTCAGGCCATTTGAAGGAAAAGTTTATCATATTTGTTGGTGACACAGACAGTGGGATCAAGTACACCCTCAACAAGTTTACACCCTCAACAAGTTTGTCAAGGACACCACGCTGTGTGGTGCAGTCAACATGCTGAAAGGAAGGGATGCTGTCCAGAGGTACCCAAACAGATTTGAGGAGTGGGCCCATGTAAACCTCATGAAGTTCAACAATGCCAAGTGCAAGGTCCTGCACATGGTCCGCCAGGGCAAACCCAAGCACGAGGACAGGATGGATAGAGGATGGATTGAGAAGGACTTGGGAGTGTTTGTTGATGAAAAACTCAATATGATCCAACAATGTGTTCTTGCAGCCCAGAAAGTCAACAGTATCCTCAGCTGCATCAAAAGAAGCATGACCAGCAGGCTAAGGGAGGTGATTCTCCCCCTGTGCGCCACGCTTGTGAGACTCCACCTGGGGTATTGTGTTCTGCTCTGGGGTCTCCAACATAAGAAAGACATGGGCTAGGATAGGTTGCACAGAGAAACTGTGGATGCTCCATCCGTGGAAGTGTTCAAGGCCAGGTTGGATAGGGCTTTGAGCAACCTGATCTAGTGGAAGATATTCCTTCCCAGGGCAGAAACAGGGCAAGGTGGCTGGAACTAGATGATTTTAAGTTCCCTTCCAACCCAAACCATTGTATAATTCTATGAAAATAAGGGCCAGTCATTCTTATGTGATAGAGAAGCAAATCATCTGCATCTAAGAGAAGTATTTTGAATAATCTGTATACCGCTTTGTTAGCCTTTTTTTCCACTGAAATAATCTCCCATTGTTTTGAATGTTCAGTAGTTCATTTCACTTCCTCAAACATTTCTAACCCTGAATGCTTTGCTTCCTCTGTTCCACCAGAGCTGTTCCAGTGAAATCAAACAAAAGCACAGTTTCTTTCATCACACTGTAATCTCTCTGTCTTGTTTATATAGCTAATATAGAAAAGATTTGCTTTTTGCAGAGTATTATCTCGTGGTATTGCAAGGCTTCCCACTTTTACATTAAATCATCTGAATTGAGCCTTCAGCTGATGTAAATAGCCATAGACAGACTGACACAATACTTTAGGTCTTAAGATGTCTGCTGGTAATTACAAGCTTGAATAACATCTCTCTGAAATAGCAAAACTGGTGGTCACTTTCAGCACACTGTCTCATTTTGTAAAGGACATGTTCTCAGGTGGGTTTATGAGGCTCCTGGCAGTGGAAATATGGGACATTACTTAGAGCTATAATAAAGGAAGGTCACAGGCATAAACCTAGCTTGAAGAGTCATATGATGAGACTGAAAAATTTTCATAGAGAATAATATGAAAATATGACTGTAGTGTAACATCAAGAATAGTGTTTACCAGTGTCTGTACACTGTCCCCACTTAAAGAATGAGAAACATCAACTAATCCCTACTAATCCCTGCATATAAATTTCCTGATCCTGCAGCCACTGTTTGGGAAGATTATCTGTAGACTACTAGGAAGAATTAGACACAAGGCGTAAAGATGATTCTTTCTGTCAATAGATCAACACTGTCTCCCATAAGATTCTCATAGAGAAGCTAATTGATTACGGCTTTGATAAGCAGACAGTGATGTAGATTAAAAACTGGCTGAATGGCTGCAACCCAGAGGATGACAATCAGTGGCACAAAGTCTAGTTGGAGGCCAGTAACTAGCAGTGTACCTCAGGAGTCTATGCTGGGTCCAAGCCTGCTTAACATCTTCATTAATGTTCTGGATGAAGGGGAGAGTGTACTCTCAGCAAGTTTGCTAATCACACAGAACTGGGAGTGGGTGTGATGCTAGAGGGCTGTGCTGCCATCCAGAGGGACCTTGACAGGCTGAAGAAATAGGCTAACAGGAACTCCATGAAGTTCAACAACAAGATGTGCAAAGTCCTGCAACTGAAGAGGAACAACCCTTGGGACCAATATATGCTGGGAGCCGCCCAGCTGGAAAGCTGCTTTGAAGAAATGGACCTGGGCATCCTGATGGACATCAAGTTGAACATGAGCCAGCAATGTGCTCTTGTGGCAAAAAAGGCTAATGGTATCCTGGGCTGCACTAAACATAGTATTGCTAGCATGTTGAGGGACATCATCTTTCCCCTCTACTCAGCACTGGTGAGACCATACCTGGAATGCTATGTGCAGTTCTGGGGTCCTTGGTAAAGGAGAGACATGGACATAGTGAAGAGAGTCCAACAAAGGGCCACAAAAATTTTTAAAGCACTGGAGCATCTCTCCTATGATGAAAGGCTGAGAGAGCTGGGACTGTTCAGTGTGGAGAAGCGAATGCTCAGGGGGATCTTACCAATATCTATAATTACCTGAAATGAGAGTGCAAAGAGGATGAGGCCAGGTTTTTTTCAGTGAAGCTCAGTGACAGGGCCAGAGGCAATGGGCAAAAGTGAAACACAGGAGGCTCCATCTGAACATCAGGAAGAACTTTTTTATTGGCACAGTTTGCCCAGAGAGGCAGTGGAATCTCCATCTTTGGAGATATTCAAAAACTGTCTACACATGGTCATGAACAGCTTGCTGTAGGCAGCCCTGCTTGAGCAGGGGAATTGGACCAGAAGACCTCCAGAGGTCCCTTCCAAACTCATTGTGACCCTGTGATCATCTTAGACTTGAATGTCTCAGACATAGATTAGCTACCTTTTTATAAAGGTCTCTTCTTATTAAAGCACCTAGTACCAAGATAAGACATTATCCAGAACAGGCAATGCTGATCCTTCTTTCAATAAAACATTTGTAACACTGACATAGGTAAAATTTTATGATGATGTCATAAGTTGGTGAACAACTTGCTTCTTTCAGAAGTATTCTTAGAATCAGGAAATGCACAACTATCTTTACCCTGGTTTTTGAGGAGCATCACAGATATTGGTGGGGTTATTCTATTAATGATTTATACCACTTTAACTGAGAAGAGAACCCAACCTTTCATTTATCAAATATGCAGTATTATATCTAACAATAAACAGCTTGACTGCTTCATAATAAAGTTTGCTAAATTTCCTAGTGCCCAAAAACTGTCTGTTGTCAGTATTGTTACTGTGCTGAAGATGCCTTTGTTACCAGACTTCCTTGTACATGCTCATGATATGGTAGGACTCCCTCCCTCCCTCCCTCTTCGCTTTGTGATTTCACATGAACACTTCCAGTGACAGAGCCCTGCAAGGAGTCTGCCATCCCTCTAGCCCTGCTGTGCAGTGCAGTATCACCACAGACATCCTCTCAAGATTCTCTCTTTCTTTGTAACTCCCACCTTTGACTAGGGAGGAAAAGAGGCATTTATGCTCTTGCTGAGTCTCAAAGCAGCTGGGTTAGGTGGGAGGAGAGACACTGCCTCTATTTCACAGTCACTTCTGTCACTAGGCATGAGTTACGAGAGTAAGAGCTGGATAGCAACTTCAGCTGTGCAGATACTTTTAGTGACTCCAAGGTCAAACCTGGAAGTTGTACTGAATAATAAGTCTAAGGCATTCAGCTAACACATAAAGTTTAGTCAGTAGGTTGGAAGAAACTATTTCCTTCACATTGGCTTTTTGGGGACACAAACTGCATTCGTCACAAGAATATTATTTTCCTTGCACTGTGAGGATAACCCACATAAAATTTCACTTTTTATAATTTTTCCCCAATGCATATTCTCTGCATTTTCACTCCTAACATATCTCTGTTTATGAATTTGTATGTCTGGAGAGCATTGCTGATCAACAAACTAGTAGAGATATATGGTAAACTACAGACTGGAAGGGAAAAGCAAGGGGATGAGTTTTGAGATGAACAGACTACAGGAATTTAAGTTTGTTTTAAAGTCCTTGATAATTCATTCAAAATAAAATGATTGGTTGTCACCTTTATACCTGAAAACTTAAATAATGAATTATTTAACTCAAGAAATTAAGAGAAGCATGACGGTTGTTCAATTTAGAAGACCTCATGAGATGTATCTGCTAACCAATCTAAGCAATTTGGGAAACTTTTTATGGCACAATTATAAAACTGCCGGGATTAAGTTAATTTTCCTCATAGTGGTTAGAACCTTTTATTTTCACTAGCTAGCACAGTCTTTTGTTTTGGATTTAGTATGAGAATAATGTGGTAACATACTGAACTTCCTATACTTTTCCCTAGGACAGAGTTAATTTTTTTCTTTTCAGTATTGAGGAAAAGTTTTGGAGTTTTTATGAAAAGAAGGTGAGAACTCACTGATATTTTGGTTGCTTCCATGGAGACCAAGGACTTTTTCAGCTTTCTAGCTGCATGTGCACATAGAAGATGAGACAGAACATAACACGACAGCACCTAGATTGACAGCCAGGCTGGCCAACATCATGCTTTGTATATAGATGGACCCAGCATTTCCAGCTTGCTAGAGTTTTCTCTCTCTCTCCTGGATCAGTTGTTTGAGACTTGGGTGCTCTTTTTTCTGGGACTGGCTGTTCAGCATGATCAGGCTCAAGCACAAACTGCTGTCTGGGTCTCCACTCTTTCAGAATCAGCTATATGGGGCTGAGAGAAACTGCATTGTGCATCACTTATTTTTTAGATATATTGTTATTATTATTACTACTATTATTTTATCTTCTTTTTCTGTCTTATTAAACTGTTTTTATCTCAACCAATGAGTTTCTTCCTTCCCTTTCGATTCTCTCCCTGATCCTACTTGGAGGGAGAGAGTGAGCAAGCAGCTGCTTGGTCCTGGTTGCCATCTGGGGTTATACCAGGACAACAACCCACCTTCCATCCTGTCTTCTGCTTACTGGAAACTTTGTCCTATTTGTTCAATGATTTGACCTTCATGATCCATCACCTCGAGACTCTTATAGCAGTTCAAACATATACTCATTCCCCAATAGTTTTTATTTCATTAGAAGACACTGAGAGGTGCAGCTCCGTACTATAAGCAGTGTCAATGCTTAAAGATGTATTTCTGAAACACAATAAGGAATATTTCTTATTTTACCTTACAGCTATTACTAACTTTAAAGCCATATTTGCAGAAAACGTATTCTGTTGTTTTCCTCTGCCAGTCCTACAAAACAGACACAGGTAACTGAAATGGACACTCATTTAAGTGATTTGTTTGCATAAAGAACAAAGCTTACTGGAAAACTGTTCACAGAGAGTTTGGGTGCTTGTGAATGAATCTTAAAGTTTGCATCAGATTTAGCATTTGTTTGTCAGTATATCTCAGCAAGCTCTTATCCATCTACCAGCCAAACTACACACAAATTCTCCTTGTCAGCCCCCCTGACCTTAGTGTTTGCCTATTTTACACATCTAAGAAAAACAATGAGCTTTGAAATGTTATTTGAAGGTAATTTGGTTTGGGATACTAACCAGACAGTTTTAAAGTACAGAGATCAATCTTTATTAAGATTTATTCTTTGTATTGTAGCAGCATCTACCAGTTCTACTCATGGATCACGTGATTCAGGCCTCTAAGTTTGTACCCTAATATATCAAAGCGTCCTGCTTTCCTGAAAGAGGCATTTCTCATGTTTGCTGAGACCTCAACTATTCTAGCCTTTAGCTGCCCACCTTTCTTCTTAAATCTCAATTCTTTGACAAACTATGGATGTTAAGTTATTCAGTATATTACAAGAGATATTAAGTCCTTTGCCTACACTTTTGACTAGTGCCGAGTAAGAAGCTGGGTTGGAAAGTCAGCCTTCTGGGGAGTCACAGACTGCAGTTTTTATAGGAGTGGTTCTGAGTTGTTTATATGCTGTACTGATGTGAGATAAATAAGAGATGAATGTCTTTGGAGAGACCTGGTAGAGATGGTGTTTTTTCTTAAATATATTTTGACTGTTTTGATTGAACTGTACTTCTCTAGGAATTGTGCTGAAAATTACAAATTGAACTGAAGTAATAGCAGAAAAGAAGTGCTAAATCAAAAACAATATTTGTATTGTGTAATAGATGCAACAGCACATCTCATTCAAGGTGTGACTTCCTCACTTCTCTGACAAATCTTTACATATTAAAATAATAAAATTTCCAAAATAATTGCCTTGTAACTTTTAGAAAACTGCTTTAAAATTGTGTGGGGTTTGAAGCAGCTGGAACAGAAGCTTCCAAATAGAAATTGTTTTTATATTAGTGCCAAGCAAAAAGTCACTGCATCTGCACAATCTTCACATCACTGAACACGTTTGATACAACATACTTAAACCTTTGATCAGTGGCAGAAGGGTAAGTCTTTATCAGAAAGCCACCAAACCCATCTGTTTTGTTATTCCTTTCATTTAAAAATGCAAACTGATCTAATTTACCTCATAATTCTTACTGGATAAGAGAGAGGGGCTCAGAGCATTTCACAAAACTATTCGTTGGCTCAGTTATAGCTGTGCTGGAGTATGACTATCACCTCCAGTACAGAAAGCACTAAATCAATTCATACAATGTACTTCTTTGTGTACTGAACTGGGCTAAATCCAAAATCTGAGACTAAGTCCTTTTGCATAAAATGATTGCTCTGTTTCTGTGCTCAGTGCAGCCTGCAGACCCAAAGGTCTTAGAGTCATTCTGACACAATAAATGAAATGCTTATTCAGAAGACATGATCTTTCAGTAGGAAAAAAAAAAAAAAAAAAAAAAAAAAAAAAAAACCACCACCCACCATCAATAAGAAACAGATGGATTTCAACAGATAAATAAGGAATGAAGATTGAACTGACTACAGGGAAATTTATTTAGCAACTGTTTCCAATTTATCTTTGGGACGTACAGCAGCAGCAATTCATGAGAAGTCAAAGCCAGCTTGCTATTTACGTTGCATATAAACAACTCTAAGTGAATAATTATGCAACTGAAATACTTGTTTATCAAACTGAAGATTAAGTTTGGAAGTTTTACTACTTCCTAGCACTTCTTGTTTCTTGAGCATCCTAAAAATAATTAGCATTACTACAAATTTGTAAGAGCTTCTCAGCCTTTGGAAGTAATTCCAAAAATATATGCAAGTAAATCTAATGCAAACTCTCATATTTATTCTATCATATTCTTATTCAGGATATTGTCTTCATAAACAGCATTCATTCAGAAATAACTGCAAACACACCAAATAAAGTTTGTTAAACTGCACGAGCAATCTTTATATTAAATACAATTTCAATGAGATTATTGCTAATATTGCTAGTGTTAGCTGCAGCAATTTCTGTTCAGCTGAAATAAATGGGAATTCTTTGAAAAACAAAATTTCTTACTAGTTAACATGTGATGACATTTTTATTTTATTATAATGCTTTTGCTTTATATTAAATTAGTGAATTTAAAAGCCCTAGAGTTATTGCCATTGGCAACTGAAGTCTTTTGTGTGCCTATTGAAAGATATAGTATTGCAGATTTACTCATGTTGTTTGGCCAGTGTACCTCAATTCTTAACCAAAAACTTCACTGCGTGCCTTTAGACACTCACCCCATTGTTAGTAAACACAAAACTAATATTGGATACAGCACGGGGGGGCAGATACTGAATTGAATAACTAGGGTAATTATTGCAGAAAACAATGTCAATAGTAAGACATGGAGCATCCTGACTGGATGTTTTTGTTGCATGTTCTTTACTTTCCTCTCTCAGTCTCTCATGTTTTCCTGTGCCTTGTTATATTGAACTGGTCTGACTGGGGGGTTTTTGCTGGCATCTGAAAATTTAAGACTCATTATTAATAGTACTTTTTGAAAAGTGCTATGATGGTTTTTATGATGTAGGCATCTGCTAGCAAACAGGCTAAGATGAACAAGACATTTAACACAGATCATTGAACGGCTAATGGCAAATTTCAGGTGTCACATTATCATCCTCTGTTAACATGGAGCAGGAATCACATTTTATTGTATTTTCACAGCCCCCTAGTACATTATAAAGGCTTCTGATTTAATAACAATAATATCAATAATATTAATAGTGACCATATATAAAATACTATTTCCATCATTTATTTCTGACAGCAAAGACAGGCTAGAGCTAAGGCCGACAGCACAGTTTCTTTTCCCATATGCACAATGTATGTCTTTATAAAATGATATGCAATTATGCAATTTTCTGAATACTGAAGTACGCTATCATTTGTATATCTAAGGCTCTATAAGATGCATATTATACATTGAATGAAACAAAACTCTTCAGGCTTTTAATTCCTTGTATAATTCCCTAGAGTTCCACAGATGCTACAAAAAGCCTTAAGACATAGAACTGTGACAGTACAGTATTTCAAATAGTATTTATATAAATTTCCAAACAGAATATTGCACTCTATGAAAAATCTTTTCAATTACCAAATATTTACACTTCTAAATCTGACCCTTTGTATGACTACAGAAATTGCAGGAAATAAACCCTCCCTTGTGTATTCACAGGATGCTGGGTTATCTGAGTTTTAAGCCAAATTCAAAACATACTTCAAAAGCAATTGCTACACAGAAGATACTGTTTATGTGAGTAACTCGGTTACATCTCCGCCATATGAAGTGCCATGCATTTTCCTTAGCATATCACAGAATCACAGAATGTTAGGGATTGGAAGGGACCTTGCAAGATCATCTAGCCCAATCCCCCCACTGGAGCAGGAACACCTAGGTGAGGTTACACAGGAAGCCGTCCAGGCCGGTTTTGAATGTCTCCAGAGAAGGAGACTCCACAACCTCCCTGGGCAGCCTGTTCCAATGTTCTGTTACCCTCACTGTGAAGAAGTATGTATCAATACACACAAAAATGCTGATGTTACTTCTCTTCTTTGAAATCCACTGAGAATCCATAGGCAGATGACAGTCAAACATTCACATAAAACTTGAAACTGAGTACTTCAGAAACTTACAGATGTAATCCCAACCTGTGTTTCATGCTTGGTTCCAAAAATACTTCATGTATAATTTCTAGATCACATTGTCCCCTATCAGACACAAGGAAGCCTGTAAACTCTCTGAAATTCCTCAACATCTGCAAAGTTTAGGAAATGTTTCCTAGGTTCCTTAGTACATGTCCAGCTAGTACTATAAGCTGTCTGCTGACATGATTCCCAAGCTGCCTAAGGCTATAGTGTCTTCATACAGAGAGATTGTTAAACAATTATCCGTTTGGGTCTGACCACTTTCTTTCATAATAACTCTTGCTTTTTTTTTTCCCAGTTTCAAGTTGAGAACATAATTTTGTACCTGCTTGGTTAGCCAAGCAATACTTCAGCATTTAAAAGCTGACTTTCTTCTATATTTTTTCATTAGGCTTTTCTGATACTGCTAGTTACTCATTTTGGCTTTCTATGAATTAGTTTTGACCATCTGGCATACAGTTGCTTCTGGTGCAGACAAAAGTTCCAATGTGTAGCTCCCACTCTACGACTGCTCGGAAATGTCTTCTCATCGACTCATTACTTACAGTAAATACAGAAGAGAATTCCTCAAAAAGCTGATGTTAGTTGGAATATTTATATTATAACAGGGTAGAATCATTGTATGTGGAAACGCAACAGGACTCCAAAATTGTGCAACAGAAGAAGTGAGGAGAAAAAGTGACTCACCTCCCTTTCTTGTCACTGTGTTGGTTAGTAGAGTTGCTCATAGCAACCATTCACACAGGTTGGAGGTAGCCCCCACCTCTCCTCCCACCAAGCACTAACTTTGTTACAACACCAAGGGTCCACCCCTGCCCCCTGGCACAGGAACGCCCAGCAAATATAGGTTGAACTGTACAGATGAGAGAGAAGACAGCGAGCAAAGGTATGCAGAACAAATATGACATCTGGAACTAATGGAGGAAAAGGGCAGAAATTTCATGTGGCAACCATCTTTCCCCATGGGACTCCAATCACCCAGCTACCCAAAGTGAGAAAGTTGGGGCTGTGACTGAAGGTGTGACTGTCTTTTTACCTCACCTGGGGCTCTGTACTGCCCAAAGAATGGGGTGCACCCAACTGCCTGATCAGAAGAAGAGGGAGCTTGCTCACCACCCAGGCTCTGTAGCATCCAACAGGATTCTCAGGAGTTCCTGAGGGAATTGCTGGGGATCATGGCCCAGGCAAGGGACATGGACAGCTGCTGGATGGCAAGGCCAGGCTGCAAGAACGTGTCTCACCCGTGTGCAAAGAAGTACTACAGTTGTATTCCCACCATTTTGTTTCAAATGTCTCCCTCAGCAGCTCTCTCTGTCCTTAATTTCACAAGTGGCCTTACTCCACTTTACGTTCTGATAACCCCCAGACCTCTCCTGTGTTACAGCTTTGGTGCTTTTAAGGAAAGGCAGTGCAAGTCTACCTCAAGCCTTTGAGTGACCCATCAAGGTCAAAGTCTACTCGCACTATGGTTTCAATGGTTAATGCCAGTTTTACAAAATCTATATAAAGCTTCTTTCAATGGCCCCCTGCCACCACCTGTAAAAAAAGGGGCTATAGATCAAAGACTCTTTGTCTCCCTCATCAATTAAATAGATTTCCTAACGGGAACTCCCAAGTTGACCATTAGTCTTATGAAGCAAAAAAAAAAGAATGTGTAATATAAAAGCCTGCTTGTTCCCAACAAATGTAGCTAAGAACATTTGCACTATAAACATTTACCACAAGAGCAAAGAGCTGCACTGAATAAAAGGTGGTGGCTTTTACTTTTTTTTTTTTTTAATCACTTCCTGACACAGAGTTCTCCATTAAAATGGGAAAGCAATCTGTTCCCAAACACCCCGGTCAAAACTTGAGAACACAACCAGAAGATTTATCCATAAAACTCCCAATGCAATGAATGCAAGTCGTATGCTGAAATTGCCTTTACAGCTTTTAGAGCCTCAGAATTTGTCTACACTTTGGTCCTATGCTTGCAATGTGTGTGTCAGAAAAAAAGAAAAAACACATAAATTTTGTCGGTGGCTGTTACTTTTTTCTTCTAAAGGCAGGACAAACAATCCAAAAATAAAGACTTTCAAAGGTACTTTTACTATGTAAATTAATTTTATTCAAAACAGATTGAAAAAACTAACAAAGCTTGCCTAACTACATGAGGTAGTATATGTAGCAAAACAGAAGGCAGAATATACTATTCTGAAATATGAAGAATATGAATAAGTTTACAAGTTGGAAGGAAATAAATTTAACACAGAAACAAAAAATACCAAAAATAAAGTTTAACAGCTTTTCAGTCTTAAAGCACCAATACACTTTTCATAGAAAGAAACATAGTATCACCACTACATGTTCTTCATATACCATAATATGGTAAAATTAATGCACAAGGCTGTTCACCATAAATGAATTTTTAAACATGGTGAAGCACCAAATGACATAATCGTCACTGGGCTCTGTACCACTATACTTCCTGGCCTGCAGGAGTATTTGCCAGATCATGAGGAGCAAGGTTAACCTTTGTTACCATTTTCTTTAAGCATTTCTTGAACATTTACCCTCATATTAATGTATAGTATATGGATACCATGCACAGCTTAAGGCCTCAAGCCTGCAAATTTTTATGAATCTGTACAATTCTGTGTTTTTGCTGAAATCCAATTTAGGTAAATTGAAGGAGTCACATGGCAAGAATAAAGCATGTATGTGTGCAGAACTGCATTGCAGAACTGATGGTTTATTCCTTAATTTCAGGTTACTCTACTTCCCAATATGAAACCTTCAAGGTTATATATGTCGATCTGTCACTCACACATCCCAAGACAGCTGAATATTTGTGAAAGGACTGGGCCATAATGAATTGGTTATTCGAACTAAAGAGCTTAACAGCACCCAATAAACGTTTTATTTATTAACATTTTTAAGAAATAATAAATGTGAATAGCCTAGTCTCTTAAAAATATTTCTTTAGAGGAAAACATGCTAATATGACCCAGGCCTTCCCTATATTTAGTATTTTCCATTTTACTTCAAAATAGGTATTTGTATTTATAATTAGTATGAAACTGAAAACAGTCTAGTTCTTCATTTATGCTTGCATGGCTAATGCTACTGTAAATCATCAGAAAGTTGTATATATTTTATTTTACTTTAAGGCATGATTTATTATATTGAATTATTGGGATGGCTTCTTTTATGTACATTGGAAATAAAAACTCAGGCCTCCCTATGGTATAGTTTTAAGGTTACTGTTAGTGGCATATATAAAGCACCATACAATAATATATTCAGATGAAGGAAACAAAGAACATTTATGAGCTTTGAATCAACTGTATAGGAATAACTGCTAAGAAAATATAGCAATATTTAACACAGGATTCAAAATATTGTTATATATCATCATAGATTTTCAAATTAATTTTCCTCCCATGTTTACTTTTACAGATTTTTTTTCATTAAGATATATATGTAATTTAAACTTTTTGGTGGAAAGCAGTATACATATTCTGTACAATAATGTTACAGCTTTATACAAATTTTATGAATTATAAGAAACAGCCTTTATTATTCTCTTCCATATGCTCTGTTTTCACTTGCCTCTTTTACATTTTACTTGCTGGACTCAAACAACAGCAAATACTCTGAATGCCTTGCTTCCTGGAGGATTCTGTAAACTGAAACATAAAAACATTCCTGATATTATTTTTCAAGACTGGAACACTCCCATGACAAATTTTTTATTGTGAAATATAATTCTAGGATCCTGTGACTCTTCCTGTGACTACCCTTAACTTTAACTGTCTAAGAACTCCTTTTAAAGCTGTTAGAAATAAAAAATACATAAATTTCAGATTAAGTTTTCTTCCAAGCAGCTAATTAGGAACAAATCATAACATTAAAAAAAAATAAAATAAAACCAAGTAATCCTTTGGGATGAGGGATTCTGGTTCAAAGAATACAGCTCCATTGAAGCAAAATACTAAAAAAAAGTTTTCAGGAGAAAGAGAAAGCAGGCATCTTATGCTCTCTATTCTAAAAACTATATTTGGACAAAACTTGCAGTACTAGGAGATCACTTGTTTGTTAGTTGCTTATATGTTGAAGAAGAGATTTCTAAAGAAAATACTTCAGAAAAACATAGCAAATGCCTTCTGAATGGATAAATATCCAGCCTCAAAAAGAAATGAAACAAAAATGCCTAACTGCAATGAAATTTCATTAGAATAAATATTTTTGTCTTATAAACTGAACTAGCACGTCATATTGAAAACAATGTCTCATTGTTTTCACTTTCGCAGACCCCATCTGAGGCATATCTGGGAAGAGAAGGAAAATGGAGGTGAAAGTAAGGAAGCGCACAATGAAACAGGTTGCCTGCAATGGCATTACAATCCATCTTCTTCTGCTTCACAGGAAAATTGCATGAGACTGTTTTCCAAACTGCTGACCTTTCAAACTTTGCCAAGATGGTAAAGTACAAACCATTATTACATTTGCTACACTTTTCCCAGCTACATCTCTACTCCATAAGGAGATTTAGATGGAGAACAAAAGTGTCAGTGAGGAAGCACCACTTCTGAAGGAACTGGATGGTTATGTGTAAAGATCAAAGTATATGCAAATTAAGTCATCCACTAAGCAAAGGAAATCTGTATTTTACAAGTTTCCAGGTTTGTTGAAAGGTTTGAGGGAAAGAGGCAAGACATAACCAAACCTCCTATTAAAAACACTACTTCCAATTTCTCTACAGAAACTGTTGGTGTTTTTTTCCCCCACAAATTTCTTGGAAAGCCTACAGTTTTAGAAGTAAAAATAATTCCTAGCTTTACAGGACTAAAGAGTGAGACAAGATTTTTTTTTAGGTAATTTCTCTTTCTTCCTTTAGAACCTGGAGAACTCCTTCAGGGATTAAGTTTAATCTGCAACATGCAGACATATGTTATCATCATAAAATGCATGAATACAGTGAATACAACCAAATGAACTTTCAAAGTATCTTCATGTCTTTTGGAAAAACACTGGGATAAACAGTCAAATCATTAAAAAAAATAATTTTAATGCTTGTGAATATTATTTATGATCAAGGCTCACTGGCTCCACACCATGTAATCAGTAGTAAACATTTGATCATGAACTCATGAACTTGCATCAGCTATTTGTAGCCATCTATTGCAGATCCTCTAACTTGGACAGAAAAAAATCGCTGGTCTTAATTTAAAAAAAATCTCAAAGAAAGCAAAGGCAATTTTCTTATCAAATAACGTGTTAGTTGCAAAAGAACTAGCAAAGTAAACAAGAGGGTTATTTTATTTCATAAGCAGCTTTTTAGAGTAATGATTTACAAGCTTAGAGGAGGCAGGCAGCTCTGGTACCACAGCTTCTCCAGAGTCACCACAGCTGTTACACAAGCTCTGTAAATCACCCATGTTGGCTTATTTGTTTGGTTTCTAGCACTGCCTCAAGTACAAACAGAAATAATGCAAGACTTTGTAAATCTTATTGAGGTGAAGGGTAAAATGTAATCTTTGAAACTGGGTTCTGTACCTTTCTGAATATATCCCATTTTGAAAGGAAGCAACGTACACCTTTCTTTTGTCTACTGGCATAACATCAACGTAACCACCCTGGTTGCGGACCACACCAGCATGTACTGCTGCCCGGCAGATACTGGATATCTAAGAAAGAATGAGGAGAAGATTAGTTTTCATTCATCCTTTTATTTCAAAATTCTTTAGAAGAAAACTAATAAAGACATTTAAACCAAATTCTAGAAAATAATGATATTTATTACATTACTTATTCTATTACTCTTACAGTATTCAAATCAGTTTCATAGGAATTAGGCCAATTTATAGGAGTACAGACACTGCCTCTTCAAAGATCTCCTGCAGCATGACCCCAAAATAATTTATTTCAGGCTATTTCAGTTCAAGGATCAGGAATAAGTTAGAATTTTTGAGCCTTTCAAAATCAATGGCTCTATCAGCCTTGATTTCAACAGCAGAGAAGTAGTAAAACTCTAATATTAGTCCCATTAATTATTATACATCAGGAGATTCAGTTTAATCTCCAGCCAGAGCCAAACAGGAGAACCACAGAACAAAGACCCCGTGGAGTCAGATGTTTCCAGCAGGATGTCCTACCCCAAAGGTAAGGGTTAGACTGCAATAATTCCATTTCTAGGTGCAACACCTCAAACAATGGTGATATGATCCATATTCAAAGGGAACGCCACAATTTCCTATCCAGGCATGGGCAAACATTAAAAGCTAACTAGATTAAAGGTACAATCTGAGCATCAAACAGAAGTTATAGGTCTAAAATCATCCCTTAGCTATGAAAGTTGATTGATGGCAGACTAATGGCTTTAGCTCCTTAACTCTGAGTGAGAAAAAAGAATCTGGAGGTAAAGACTTTGAAATTGCTTCAAAAGAAGAATTTTTAAATTAGGGTCTAATTCCAAAACCTTTATGCAGGCAAAATTCTCTGTGAAGTTTACAGCCATTTCATCTGAGCAAAACCTACATTGTCTGGCCACTAACTCCTCTCATGAACCTATGTAGCATAAATAATATCCACAGAAGTATTGCTTAGTGACAATCTGAATAACGTTCATTTAAATCATCAATTTAAACTTGCAGTTCTCTACCACACTTTCAGCATTAAAAAAAAACATAAATTAATTGTCAGAGCAATTAAGCTTATTAAATACTCCAGAATGTAAATATCAATCTTCAATACATAGCACAGCAAAGTGTAGCTCCAGCTACAGTGGTTCTGCACTTGGAGCTGAGTAGTTTTGTAGCGAAAGTCTTCACTGCAATAGGTCTTTCCTCAACCAGCCTTAAAAACTTAGCCAATATAAAGATCAATAGCTCATCACAGAGAGCACTATTTAAACAAGAATTGCATTTCTTCCAGTTATAAATGGAATAATTTAGATCTGTTACCATAGCTATTTTGTAATCTCAATGCTATATAAACCCAGGAATTTAAAATAGCAATGATTTTCCTAGTCTCATTCCAAGCACAGAACTTGTCAGTTTCACTGTTACATAGCTTATCTTTTAATGTTACAATATTTCTAGGAGCAAAGATTTCAAATCGTTTATGCAAAGAATCTTCTACAAAGATGCTTCAGAGTTTTTACTCTTCACACCGCTTGTTGCAGTTT
Organism: Columba livia; assembly: GCF_036013475.1. Taxonomy (NCBI): domain Eukaryota; kingdom Metazoa; phylum Chordata; class Aves; order Columbiformes; family Columbidae; genus Columba; species Columba livia. The sequence goes on along the minus strand of NC_088603.1, from coordinate 129,808,128 downwards.
TCGCACGTGCCAGAAGGGATGCCATTTATGGTCCTCTGGACTTTTTCTCCTTCTCCCAGGGTTACAAAACTTTTGTTACACCCTGAACACCAGTGGTCAACTTATTTTTAGGATTACAGCATCCTTTATGTACTCATACTATGGGAGTAACTTCAGATCAGATTGATCATATGCAATTTCAAAGACACAGGGGAAAAAATGGCCTCTTCAATACACGATTACAGTCTAAAGAAACAAAAGATGAGATTCACAAGCAATTAACTACAGTAAAGAATGAGAAGAACAGTATTAATTACCAGTACTATGACATAGTAGCAACTTTATTTTCAGTTCTCATTGGAGGTATTAAAAAACAAAAACACACAAAGAGAAAACCTAGAGGTACAATTGGGGAAAAGAAAAATCAAAGATTGTCACCTCTGTAGCAGTAACCAACTTTGTATACATCATTAGATAGGCAGTTACTTTCATAATTGTATTTGAGAGCACCTAAGATACTGGCTGTTCCAATGTTACTTAGAAGTTTCTGGTCAAGTAAAGAAGAAATTAAAAACCAAAGGATGGAGATTTTGACAGAAGACTGGCTGACTATATGTTGGAAGGTATTTCCAGTAAAGTATGGGGTCATTGTTGGGGTTGGTACCACAGTTGGTTACTGGATCAATGATGTACAGCTAGGCTAATGCACAACATTTTAAAGCTAAAGGCAACATACTTATCTGGAATATGTGAAAAAGGAGAGGTCAGAAGAATTGGGTTGATGAGGCCAACTCAGAGGCTATTTTCAGATGAAAAATAAATTGATATTCTGATGCTGCTTTCCAGATAAGATCGGAGAACAAATGTGCATATTTTTTGAATACATGAAGAATTAAATTAGTATAAATTCATAATTATGAACTAGCTGATAAGAATACAGATTAATAAATGCATGTAGTTTTATCAATATACACATAATATATTTTTTTAAGAAAATATTATCTGCTTCGAGCTTCCAAGAACTCCTGATTGACTTGGTAATCTTCACCTAAATGGAATCAGATTCCAGTACTAATGACATAATATTTCTTATACTTAATAATATTATGTCATCCTGATCGCACTTCCTTGAACTGTTAAGGTGAACCTTCTGTTAATTTAAGCAGAACAGGATTTCACACATAGGTCTATCACAAATTTCAGCATATTATTGGTAAGCTAATTTTGCTTTAGCAGCCTTATGCCACTTTCTGGAAGTTTTTATCATAGATTTGGGTTTGTTTCTCTAATTTTGATGAACTCACTCCAAAATATATATAAGACAGTATTTTTCAGTTAACATAAACATTTCATACAGCATTATATGACCCTGCTTTATGGCTGTGCTGTGAACCCACTGAAATTCATTAGTATTTAACAAGTCATAGAATCTGAATACCAAGATGCTTAATTATTTTCCTTCTTCAGCTACTCAGCAAAATACCAAATATCTACCACAGCATAGCAGGACTCTGCAAACGCATTTTAACCACATGCATCTCTTCCTCACCATCATGGGAATATAGAACTATTTAATAGCTTATATTGTTTATATTTTACCACAGCAGAGAATGATGAATACTTCTGCACAAGTATTAAGGAAATATTTCCATATATGGTTACTGAAACAAAAATTCATATGGCCAAAGTCCTCAGAGGGTATGAAATTATACAAAACTATCAAATTCTTTAGATAACAGACCTTTGTTGATCTCTAGCTCCTTAAAGGAGGCTCAATTTTTTGGTAGAAATGCTCAGTCAACATCCATAACATAGAGTCACTACTGGTAAGAGATTTTATTTGGGAAAATGTTGCCTACTGTGTAAAAAACCTTCATCTCTTCAGAAGTTCTTATAAGGCAACTAGAATGTCGTTAAGAACTTCTACCACACACACATCTAAGCTTTGTCCATTAAAATAAAATGTTACCAAAAAAACCTGCAAGTGAAAGAGATGTCAACTGAACTATTGTAGCCTCTCTCTATCTGTGAAAATATTTGTTACTTTGGTACTTGATAAACCAGGGACTAACAGCAACAACAAAAGACAACCTCTGTACAGGCAGGTACTGCAAGATCATCTCCAACAGAGTTCAGATAATCACATCAAGTCTGACATATTCCAGTTCTTGGGAAAGTTTTCATTTTATTTCACAAATAAGGTAATTTCACAAAGTGCTTTAAAAATTTAGATGTTGTTCAAATGCTTGTTGGCATGACACAATTCTGAAAAATTTTAAGCAAAATGGATAAACCAAAGTTGAAAGGTGGAATCAACTCTTCAGTACAACATAGGAGGAAACTTTCTTTTTTTCCCGGTCTCCCAACAAGATGAATCGTGGCCATGAGGAAACTCTTAGCAGTGGGGCCAGCAAGGAACACAAAGCACAAAGGTAGCAGTGTGTTTGTGCCATATGAAGAATGAGTAATTTCATAGAATCACCCAATAGTTTGGGTTGGAAGGGACCTTCAAAGGTCTTCTAGTCCAACCCACCTGCAATGAGCAGGGACATCTTCAACTCCATCAGGTTGCTCAGCGCCTTGTCCAGCTGGCCTTGAATGTCTCCAGGGATGGAGCATCTCTGGGCAACTTGTCCTGTCATAACACACCCTTCCATAGGCTCCTTTTAAGTACTGAAAGGCTGCAATAAGGTCTACTCAGAGCCTTCTCCAGGCTGAACAATCCCAACTCTCTCAGCCTCTCCTCAAAGGAGAGGTGTCCCAGCCCTCTAATCGTCTTGATGACCCTCCTCTGGACCTGCTACAACAGGTCCATGCCTCTCATGTTGGGGGCTCCAGAGCTGGATGCAGTACTCCAGGTGGGCTCTCATGAGAGCAGAGTAGAGGGCGTACTTCTGTTTGCTGAGAATGGCACATACTACAGTTCATGCTCATACCGTTATGGCTCTGTTTAGAAAAGAAAACTAATCGTACCATAAACTTGGAGTAAGAAAGACTTTTTTTTTTTTTTTTTTTTTTTTTAAGGACCTGCAGTCTACCTCAAGACAAGTGAAACAAGGAGATCAACTAAAAAAATACAAGGTATAGAGCACAGATGGATGGGTGTGACACGAAAACTCCGCACACAGAAGTTTATAGATCATGGCTGTATGAACCATCACAGAATCACAGAATGTTAGGGACTGGAAAGGACCTCGAAAGATCATCTAGTCTAATCCCTCTGCTGGAGCAGGAATGGCTGCACACATTCCTATATAACGGAGATGAATAATGAGACAGCACATCTAAAATAATCTTACAGCATAACTCTCTAATACTAATTAAAGTAATTTGGGACTTCTCCAACCAAAGCAAATACATATTCTGAGAAGTTCTCCTGTATAAGTTAAACAGAAATGGGTCTTCTTTCTCATACAACAAAGTATTTTCTAACACACTGGGAAACTTTGACTGTAGCCTTTGATTACAACCACAGAACTGAAAGAAAATTGTATTCCACAAAATGGACTTTCATTGAATCTATTTTCACTGCCCCTGTTATATACATTAAGTATCCAGTTCCACAGGCACAAATCAATTCACCTCCTAAACTGGAAGTACCGCTCACATGAGTAACACTACTTATGGACAAGAGTGTTTTCTTCACAAGTTACTCAGGTAATCTAACAGACCTAGTTAGATTCAAAATAATGATGAATACATATTTGCATATTATTTTCACACCTTTCAAAGTGCTGGAAAGTACTGAAAATCATCACCTGACCCAGCTGGTTGCCATACTATTCCTTATGACATCTCAAAGACAGTTAAAACATACAGTGTACTGGCAAAATGTGAACTGCTCTCTCTGCCACTACATCCTGGCTTCTCCACAGAGAGATAACAAAGAAGGGCATAAATAAAAGCTTTCTTTTAATTCTTTCTAACCACTACAGAACTAAATGTGATGTAGAAAAGACGGGGAAAAAAAAAAAAAAAAGTTGACTAGGAAACAAAATGACTAAAAAAAACAGAATATTAGTCAGTTAAAATAATAGAAGGTCAGATACTTTATACAAATATACAAAAAACCTGCTGTGAATATTTAGCTATCTGCACAGATAAGAAATATCCAACATAAAGAGACTGTGGACATTACTTTTCTTTTTTTTTTATATGGGTCCAGAGACTACCGAAGTCTACACTGAGTTTACCAATAACTTTCTGCACCCTCAGCAGCTGAGTCCTATTAATTTAAAAGGGAACCTCTGAAAAAAACTTTTGAAAAGACTATGTGAAGGAAAAGTAGATATCTGTATAATACCTTATCTTTACATTATAACTTTTCATAGGATTTTATATTTCCTTATATAATGCAATGTAAATAACTATACTTACATCAGAATAAATTCGTGTTCCAATTACGCGAGCGTAGTGTGGATTTGCCTGCATACAGTTGTGAGGACAATACACCCTGAAATATCAAAAATAAATCACACACAGTTAGGAAGAATGATATCAGAGTATTACTATGTTATCTACTACATCAGCATTGAGTATAGATTAATTTGATGATGCATACATCTGGGTCCATACTGATACTAAAAGGCAGTCAGTTCTTGAAGCTTTGATATTATGGGTGAAAGCATTGCTAATATAAGTTGTGGTTCAAAATAAAGTGCTCAAAAACATACTTCAACAGGTCTGGTCTTCTCCCCTTTGGATAAGCAGATGGTGTTCTTGTTCAACATATGTGAAGCCAGTATAAAAGCCAGTGAGAAGAGAGACTGTTCACTCACATTTTTATCTGTTTCTACAGCACCCCATATAAACTGTACAGTTGAATACGTGATCAGGAAAGGCAGATCTGAATGAGAACCTGCTATGATGCTGAGGACCTGGTGATGCAAGGCAATTTAGCAAGTTATAATGAGAGTGAGCACTTGGCATCTGCAGCTAAAATGAAAAATGTTGGAAAGTAATGAGATTCCTAGCTGATTCTAGGAGATCAGACAGCCACAGAAACAAAGACTATCTTTATTCAACTGCATTTTGTTACCCTTTGAGAAAACTCTCTCTGTGATTTACACTTGCTAGAGCTCCAAAGTGCCCAGGAACACCATGTGGGAAGCTAACAGCAGGACAGAAGGTGTCAAGCATCTTGTTTGGTAATTGCAATTTGCTACAGGGAAGAAGTGTCACCCTATATGGGGGAGCCCTGGGAAAGTCTTCTTCTCCAGCATGTTGTCTATGCTCCAATTGACTCAACATTCAGTACGTCACAGCACTTGGGCAAGATACAGTCTTCCCAGGTGGGTAATTTAAATAGGCAGATGCACCTAGGAGAGAGATGCTTGTCTGAAGGAAGCAAGATGTCAAAGAGTCCTTTTGGAGACCTACAGATTTATGATTAGGGAATGAGAGGGTAAAATATGGTAGTGCAATCAATGCCATGGCTGTTTATTGCTTGTAACTCCTGAGACTACATTTTCAGAATTAAGAGCATGTACAGGATCTTGAATAAATCACTGCTGTTGTGAAGTTCCTTAACTTGATGCATCAGAATTACTCAGTAATTTTAAATTAATTTTTAAATTTTCTTAAAGACAGATCCTATTTTTCTCTTAATTGAGCTAGTTTTATTTTTTAATAATGAAGAAAAAATAAGATAGAAACATGAAATTGCACCTATCCATTCCTGCATTCCACTCCTTCACTTACTTCTCCACATCTTCCAGGTAGAAAGCCAGGAGTCATAGCCAAACACCAAACAAGTTCATGGACCCAAGTGCTACATGAAGAGATGTTTTCCTAGCAGTTCTGGCTTTGTACTTGCTTCCTGTATTGGCTGTAGGGTTGCTATGAAAGTAATCCTGTGGATATCTCCAGCTTAGCTTGCGGTAAATCATGCTACAGTGTATTTACCTTTGACGCTTCTATGGTTTTAAGAACTGTTACTGTTTTTCTTCCTCAAAATACTGCAGCACAGGCTCCTTTCAAAGAGTTAAAATGTAAGCTTCAAAGAAACAACATATGTATTTAAAGCCGTTAAGTGATGTGCAGACCACACCTCACCTTAACAATGTATATTTCTTTTTTTTTGCAAACATATTTGCTCACTCTATCCTCCAAAACTCCAAAACAAGTTGATAACTTCTGCAATAAGTATCTTTATCATATTCTTTTATTGCATTTGTTTTACAGGAAAAAAAAAAAAAAAAAAAAAGAAATAAAGTGTATTTTGCCCAAGGTGCATAGATTTAATAGCAGACAACTGAAAAGAAAAATGCATTTTAGTTTGCACTCTTTGGTCTAAGCAACAATGATTTCACTAAGACTTGCCAAGGGACCAAAGAAGGATCTTTATGGGCAAAAGAAAGCGAGATTCTTGTAATGAAAAAACCTGTAGATCATCTTTAGCTACCTTAGACCAAAAACTAAGATGCTGGTAAAACATTTCTGCTTTCACTTCTACGGCTACTGTGCTTAATTTTATCAATGACAAATATAGATAATCAGTAACTGACAGATAATATGGAAGCACTTTGAATTAATAAAACTCAAATAATTTTACCTTGGGCAATGTGAGGCTGGTTTTTGAAATGGGCACAATTGTTCCACTGTTGTTTCACAGGTGATAGCTTGAACTGAAGAAAGAAAAGAGAAACAAATAAATGTGTGCTATTTTGAAAAAACATAACTCAAAGTAGCATGGAGTTTATAAGAAATAAATGCTAACCTGTTACTTTAGAGACAGTGAAGGAGTTAGCAGACTGGTATTTTCTGAAAAAGAAATAATAGAAATAACCAGTAAATAACATCGCTCAGTGATTTCTTCTAGCTAGAAGAATTGTTATTAATGCATCTCCAAGAAAACTCAAGACATTGTCCCTAATCAATTTTTACTCACTGCATTCCCTGTCCCCAGTTGTGAATCTATTTATCGCAATGACACATTTACTTTGTACTCCCAGTGAATCTGTTTGAAAATCAGGAATGCATGTTAAGCTCTTTCAGTAATTCAATTTGCTGAGAGACTAAGTGTGCTAGGAAGAGATTATGCAATCCATTTGTCCCTCAAAATGTTGCAACTAAAATCTGTGGTTGAGAATTGCTCAGAAGCACTCAGCTACCAGAAGAGATGATTTTTTCCCCCTAAAGGTTCATTCCTACAAACAGCTCCAACAATGAAGAGTTTCTCCTGGTAGCCTTTTTGAAAAATTTCATTAACTTTTACTTTTGGGTCAGGTGTATGTATTAAATTATCACCAGTATTACTATAAACCCAGTAAAACCTGTAACAGTCTGTTTCGCTCAATAATTATATGGTACTCAGATCTGTTTCCTGACATTATACAAAGTCAAGTATATACATCCTGTTGTTACATTACAACTGATAAACACTTCTATTGTACTTCTTTTATCTCCTATTTCAATCCTCATTCAACATGTTGGGTATGCCTCTGATTCTAGTATTTTTCACCTGTAACAAAGAAGCTGATTATGGTTGTTTATCTTTAAAGTTGTTTATCATTAAAAAAATAAAAACAAAACCAACCAACCAACCAACCACATACCACCAACAACAAGGAAATTATTCCCTATTCACCTTTGGAGCAAATTACTGCTATGTTCTCCATAATATTGCAAGTTGTATTCAGACAGTTTGCTTGCATTGGTTTATTTAGTTGTATGGCCCACCAACTCCACATTTGCTCACTTTTTTTATTCCAGTTTGCTTTCACAGAGTTAACTCATACTTTTGTGGCCCTAGCACTGCCAAGCACTGATGTGGGAATAGTTCACTGTATTCTGTTGCTGATTTGCTTGCTGAGATATTGTTTTCTATACTAAGAATATGCAGCAGTTGAAAAAATATCTGTATTAGCAATTCTGATTATAAATCAAAGGAGCTGAATATCCTTGAATCAAATAGACTTACAAGAAACTGGAGAGGGACTTTTTACAAGGGTGCGTAGTGACAGAACAAGGGGTAATGGCTTTAAACTGAAAGAGGGTAGAATTAGATTAGATATAAGGAAGAGAATCTTCTCCATGAGGGTGGTGAGGCACTGGAACAGGTTGCCCAGAGAGGCTGTGGATGCCCCATCCCTGGAAGTGTTCAAGCCCAGGCTGGATGGGGCTTTGAGCAGCCTGGTCTAGTGGAAGGTGTCCCTGCCCATGGCAGGGGAGTTGGAATAAAACAATCATTAAGGTCCCTTCCAGGCAAAAGCATTCCAGGAGTATATGTTTCTAAGATTAGGAAATTTGCTGTTGCACTGACATGACCTTTTCTGCCTTTCTGTTTTGCAATATCCACTAGAGGTGAAATCCATGTCATTTTATCTATTCATTGAACAGATATGTGGTTTATGCAAGGCTCCATCCAGAGACACCGCTGAGAGTCAGGTAGCTGCAAGGTATCCCTGGCCTTATTGATGGGTCTTTTTAAGGTTGAAACCTTTGTAAATCATCTTTATTTATCCCAAATACTTTGATTTATAAACTGATTTATGAAGTTGATGCCTGATCATAGTATTTTGTAAATTCTCTCTAAGTAATGTCCTAAATACTACAGGACATTAGTGAAGAACTATGTCATCAGTGAGCATAGCGGCAGGAGTTTCCTGAAATATACTTGCAGATAGGAAGGTATAGATTTGGTCCTTTAACAGTCTTTTATCTCTGAGGCATCTAAATTTTTTTACAACATCTGAATCACAAAACCAAAATGGTCGCTACTGTTCAGCAGTGATACGATTATCCATGCCCACAGCAAACAAAACCAAGTGTTAATACCTCACTATGAGTTCCAGTTCTCAGAAGATAGGTGACAAACACACTCTGTAAACTGGACCCCTATACAGTTTTGTCTCAGATGGAATAGAAACACAGAGATTTCAAGTGATGGGTAATAAATTCCTTCTAGCTGGAAGATTTTCTACATTTTAACTACTCCTACATTTACAAGAAATCTGGCTTCTAATATGTTAGATTTACTTCTCTCTTCATATCAAAGCATTCAAAACCAGATATTTGTCTGCATCTTCATTTTTTGGGGAGTAACTTAAACCACAGTCTGATCATTGGATGACTCAAAGTGATTGATATCAATGTTCTAACTGCCAGCCAGGTAGCCCAAATTATCAGCCACTGAATTCAGTCTACCTGGTCAGTGTTTCTCTCTATCCTGGATTAAGCAAATCAGTTAAAAGGAGAAATTACAAAAATTGTCATAGGATGTGTCATTTTTTTGAACAACACAGAGTGTTCACACCTGAGCCAAGTAAATCACTCAGCACAATTATGTTTTCTTTCAATTCAACATTATTCATACACTAACTGTTACACACTGACTACTATTACACATATACTAACTATATACAGAGCTAAGGACAGCAATGCACATCTCTGAAGGATACATTAAAATATAGTGAAGTGCAATTTGCAAATACTAATAATATCTTAGTTTCAAACATACTGATATCCATGTACTATCATGGGATAATTATGTATGGAAACAGGCAAGTATTCTCCACTTTTATGCACTGTTTTTCTGTTTGAACTTTAGCATGTCAACAAGTTCTTGGACCTGTTTTCACATACCAGTCTTAGGGCAAGTAGCTGAACTGTGTAGTACACCTCCAAGTAACGCTTCCACTGTATGCAATATTATTCCACTACTTGCCAATACAGAAATTGTGCATAATACTGGGGCAAAATATCATCTATAAATTCTGGAATTGTGATGAAACTATCAAACATACAGGAAGAGGTGAATTTTCTACTTGGTTCATGTTGTTCATATGCACAGTACAAGAAGGTCACTTCCAAAGACAAACATGAATGTTTATTGCCTTGTTAGATGTCACTGATTACTGTGACTATGGGCCAGCCCTGGAAATATTACCAACTTTGTCCAAAAAATGTAGAACAATCTAGTTCAGTGTTAGTATGTACTAGTTTTCTACAATAAAAACATACACAAGGAAATGAATTAACTGAATACTCCAAATATTGAGATTATTTAACTACAAATACTAACTTACAGCCCAAGTTATTTTGTAAATTATTTCACTTTCTTTCACATCATTATTGCATCACTTCTGTGCACCATTAGACACTGGATGAAGTTTCAGAATGGATGCAATACCTGTATATCTGCATGCCTTTTTATAGCATTTTCATTTTCTTTATGGAAAAGCACACGGTGTTATTGCTGTGACATATTTTGTACGAATTAAAAAGAAACGGATGAAAAACTTTCCACACATTTTAAGAAAACTTACCCAATTGACTGAATGCCATTTCTGTAAGACTTGATAAAGTAATTTTTCCTTCCTTGCCTAGTGACATCAACCCAACCACCTTCATTGTCTAGGATGCCATAATGTATGGCAGCTTTACAAATACTGGATTGCTGAAAAACAGCAAGAAAAGCAGTTCCACATCAGAAAAAGCCACTATCTTGCATTGTAATTTATTTGTAAAAAAATCAGGTTTTAATTACAATGTCTCATTAGAAACTTGGTAGATGGTCTATTACATTTGATGTGGTCTATGCAGGTATTATTTCAAATTAAGAAAACACCACTGTGCCTTAATCAGAACACACTATACTCACAGGCTTACACAAGCAGGTCTGCCTTACTGAAACGATTTACATCAGTGTACCCACAATTTGCTGTATTTCTCCTTAAGTTGCACTTTCACGTATTTACACCCAAATGTGAAAACAAAAAATTCTACTGTGCATGTATAAGAATGAAGTACATTTGGACAGTACATGCAAAATGGCAGATGCAAACTGATATCATCTGATGTTATCTTAAACATTTGGTGTTGGCTTTTACTTTTAGTAAATACTGATTTCATAAAAATCCATTTTTAATATGAATTTAACTAGTATTTCAGCAGAAAAGACATTTAATTAAACAATCTACTGGAACAAAATCTAAGTTTAAAATGTTTACCATTTCATAATGTACACTTCCAATAACTTTGGCTTTGCTATCCAAACATCCAGCAGGACATTCATATCTAAGAAAATAAAATACAACTTGGTCTTAAATCCTAGGATTACAAAAAAGGAAAAATATTCCAGCTCACATGCAAATATAGCCTTTTATAACAATATCAGAATGACAACTGTAAAATTTACCATACCTATTGCAAGTTGTTCCTTTGCACTGATCTCTTAGCCTTACTTCACATGAAACAATCTGAGCTAAAACAAGCAAAAAGCAATTTCATTACAATGAATTTGATACTATATAATTCCAATTTGTTGACCACATACAAATCAAGTAAATTACTTACACATTTGCTGTGTACTTATTACTTCATTTTTCTCACTGTCATCACTGCCTGTGGAGCCTGAAGGTGAATGAGTTCTTGGCCGGCTTTGCACCGTTGCATCCTGGGCTTTGGATCGCTGCCGTTCAATCTCATTGGTTTCTTCTTCTGGTTCATGGGGAGAATAAGGCCTTTCTGAATCCTCTGTTTCAGAAAAACACGCAAAAAAATAATTTCTCAGGAAAAAAAAATCACTGTTTCTGGAATGTAAATCCCTTACCATGTTTTGGCAACATAGCTTTGTTCTCGTAAAATTGTGGATGAATACAAACAAGAAATCTTAATAATACATCTCAAGTATCTTTCAGATGCTTGGTGACAAAAGGTAGAATTTTTCTAGCATGGGCAACACAATTGAGATAAGAAAGTGCTTTTACCACTTGTGTTTTAGTATCTTCTTTATACCACCAAAATACCAATAGAACAAAGGTGATATTTCTCTTGTACATTGGAAGAGTTTTACTAGGTTCATAGATAACCTGTAGTTAAAGAAGCTGATTTCATAAAAAATATGCCTGAAAATGAGGCCCTTCTATTCATACATAATGAACATGATTTTGAAATACTCATGAATGGATCTACATTTCTTACTTAAGCAAGAACAATAAGGAAGGTATTTGGGCACAGTGGTGAATAGATAAATAACTTTTAAACTAACAAAAATTGCTAAATTACTTTTACATTGAGAAAAACAAAAAGAAAGAGCAGCTTTATAATATGCTGCATTTCAATGTTATAAAATACAAATAGCGTTATCAAAACTGCAAGAAGTTAATCACCATCCTAGCTGACATTTCACAGAATCACATTTTAATTACTAATGTCTCCCAGTCTTGTTCTTGTTTTTTCTTACAGCAATGCACATTGCTGTGTTAGTGAGATAACATGTTTCTTTATGAACAAATCACTGCATAGACTCCCACTATATTTTCATAAAGGTGTACAAGTGGCACACATTGACAGTCTACACCTTTGTGTACTAAAAACCCCCAATTAGCAGGAGTTCAGTTCTCTCCACTCCCTCTGGTGAGGTTCAGCCTCATGTATGTACATGACCTCAGTCATCACAGTAAAGAAGGCCCCTACCAGGTCTCTGGGCACACGCAGAATATATTCTATTCCACTATGTTAAAGCATAATGAGGAAAGTAAAAGAAAGGTTCAAATTTTCTGCCCATTTATAGTTGTACTGTTGAAAGACTACATACCTCTGTAACACAGATTTTCTCTGCAACCTCCTCCAAAACTAGGGGGACATGCAGAACAGGGGCGGCCAGGTTTATAAGGAGCATGACCCCACCAGTTACCTCTTTACACCACAAAAAAAAAAAAAAAAAAAGAACACATTAACATTAAACAGCATTTAATATGTGGACAAATAAATGATGAAAAACATCATCAGACACTTAAACCATAACATGGTTTTGATATACCAAATGCACAAGAAGTAACTGAAAAGTCTGTAAAGAAAAAAGTGAAGTGTTGTTGTAAGCTGCTGTAAGATCTTTTTAATTTGGCACAGCACTCCAAGACTAAATTCCTCAACTACATGAGAACATGCTCCACACTCCTAAATGGGATATCCCATAGAATTTGGTCTTAGCCATGGGCTTCATATTAGACAATCCTTAAAATCACAACAGGGAGATTTTATTTTTCAGATAAATATCACACCACAAGAAAGATCTCTGATGTTGTATGCTAAAACACAGGCCAGAAAACTGAAGCACTAGAAAATCACAAGAGTATTTGTGCAGCCAAAGGCTGCCTTGGGAACAATGCTCTACTTTGTAACAGTACAAAAAAACCAGAAAACTCAGACTGATTTCCTTTCATTTTTTTTCCTGGATTATTATAAAATATTTTGCCCCCTCAAGATATCTTTGGGTGTCAGTCTACTTACTTAGGGGAATAATTGCATACAAGATAGACTGCTTTTGGCCAAATCTGTCCCCAGATGTTCATGTTATGACACAAATTAATTGCACAACCGATTCTGCTACTTGTAGCCCAAACAACCTAAAGAAAAGGAAAGAGAAAGATGTGAAAACCAAAGCTGATTAACATAAGATCCAAACTGTCTCCAAACTTCAACTTATAAAACTCAAACCACAAAAGTGATGTTATATTCCACAGTTAAGTTCCTGTGCCCACAGTTAAGTTCTCAGCACAATCTAAGGACCCAGAGGGGTTTGGATTGGTTAGACTGTGAGAACAGATATTTGTCAGCAGTGAAAGGAGAAAATATAAATGATAAAACTATTCACAAAAAAACCCACACACCAAAAACACTCAAGTAATGGATTTTAAATAAATACGTTTCCATGTCATTGCAGTCTAAGGTGTCTGTTCTCCTTTATTCATCTGTTGAAACAATTTTCATTGCAGATCTCAACAAAATCTGAACTACGAAGGCTGGCACATTCAAATTAGACATATATGACAGGTGCTATTTATTAATTCAAGGAAAACCAACTCTATAGTTCCAGTAGAATTAAGGAGTTGAAAGAGAAAGGTCCTTGAAGAATTTGTACCACAAAGAACTATCTATATGTATTGCAGATCTCACATGCAATAGATAAGTGTAAATATAGGCATTTTTACAGAAATGGCAAATAAGAATATGGAGGTAATTCTGTGTTAAAATTTGATAAAACTGTAAATTGTGCTAGTAAACAAACAAAAGAAATGCTTAAAAATCAATCATTTTCAAGTTTTCTAATATGATATTGAATATTTTACATTAATTTTTGTATAATCTGAGGATCACATATTCATCATTCACTCTGGAATTTCCTCTGGAAAAATTCTGCCTAGATACACAGATTTCAGAAGTAGCAAATAAGTTAGTTCTTATGCAATTTCAAAATATTGCAGAAGGTAAAGCAACATGTTAAAAACTGTTGTTTGATCTCAGGAATTCACCTATAAAAACTTTTTTTTTTTTTTAATGTACTGTTTCTTTAGTGTATTACAGAAAGGACGACCAGCGTACCAGCACAAAGACTAGATGATGCAAAGTGCACTGAGCAGTAACACTCAATACTGAAGTTTGTGAGCTTTTTCCTTAATCTTGTTAAGGAAGTTATATTTGTGAGGATGAAATGTAAAGATTTGTATGAAAAACCTACTCTATGTCACCACTACCCACTGCTTCTTACCATGGAGTCTAATAACAAGACTTTTTGTACTTTAGTGCTATGGTATATACTGCAAGACTATTATGTTCTACATGCCACACAGCAACCTGACCAGAGGCTTTGACTGCTGTTTTCCATAGCTGACAAAAACCAAACCCACCTACATACCTGTGTGTAATGTGTACAAACAGGACCAGAGCATTTGTAAGGACAGTATGGGTTGCATTCATGAGGATGGGGATACGTGAAATCTCTCACTTCATCATACCAGGCTTGCACATGAAATGTGGGAGGTCTGTACCTATGAAAGCCAGTAGTAGTCTTTTAGATCATTAAAAAGTTGTAGCTTCTATCATTCTTTCTTTAAGTAACAATAACATTTTATTAAAAACAATAAATCATGCATAGGAGAAAACATCTTTAACTACCTTCCCCAGTGTGCCCCCAAATTCTGTCCAATTGATGGAAGAAGACTTGCAGGCCCATGCTCCCATAGACAGGTTTCAGCCCACGACTCTGCAGATCTCTCCAGTTCTGTGTCCCATGTCTGCAATTTGAAAGAAAAGGACATCTTAGAAACACTCAGTGGGTAGCCCATAGTATCAAAAAACCCCACAAACAAACAAACAAACAAATAAAACCAACAAAAAACCCAAAGAAACAGAAAAAGACTGTCCATTTTTAAAGCTTCTGTTACCAAGACAGAAGACTGAAGAAAAAAGAGAGACTTGACAAATGTATGCCCCATATTTGTGTTACATGAAAAAAAAAGTTTTCACCAATGGATTCCCTTTAGAAAGCATGTGCAGCCATGCTGCAGCGAATGAAACAAATATGAAACTGAAAGGCTTAGTTCAACTTTCCAAGCTAAATTAAGTGCATTTTCTGTCTTGGGAGATTTCTTTTTAGTAACAGGCATTTTCATAGCCAAAAGGGTATTATCCAAGCCACTTTTGACATAAGGCTTTATTTCCTCTAAATTAATAAGTTTATTTGAAATGAAAATTATTTTCTCTTCCTTTTCTATAATCAGCTTTTGTTGAAATAAGACAGTGCAAACACAAAATAAGAAACTGGAGTAAGGCTGTCATTCATTACTTTTATAGCTAAGTGGGTAAAAATGGAGGCAGTCATGTTATTAAGAGGCATGCTTAGGACATGTTAAAGAAAAAGTTTATGAATTGTTTTATATCACAATTTTATGTCTTTGTTTTTTACTCTTTAAGGTACATGGAAGAACAGGTTTGTAGCTGAAAGGCAAATGCAAGTTTCTTTCTTTCAAAAGCATACTGAAACCTAAACTTCTAGAAAGAATCTATACCATACTCTGTATGCATAGGTTTTACTGCATTAAGCTGGGTTTTGCTCAAAGTGGTCCCTCTTGTGCAAAGTATCCATACTGCTGCTTGACTTCTTAAATCTCCGGATAGTTGCAGAAATAGTTTCTAGGTATCTGACTCTCTGATACCAACGCTCAGGGTAGGAAACTGAAATACTTCCAGGAAGGAACTAGATTTCTTGATAGAAGCTCAATTATTTCATCATAAGTTCAGACTAAGTTTCTTAGAGTGAGACTGTTATCTAAATAACAGTGATTCAGTATTTCCAAACCCAAATTCCCATGCAGTCACTGGAGAGAATGTCTGCTTTTTATTGGCACAGATTAAACATAAAAAAACCCTTAACATAGCCAAACAATACAGAAATATAACAGATAAATTCCACATGCTAGATTTTTTTTCTGTTGATTTTGACATGCAGTGTTCACCTTATTTGTGTCAGATAACTCATTAAAATCAAATGTGTCCCTGGTTATGCAAGACCATGATTATGTAAGGACTTTAATATCACCAAGTTTAATCCTTGAATATCTGTTCTTGGTTCTCTTCTTCAAAAGCCTCTAATGTACTGAATTCCATTGTGTCTGCTATTATCATCAGCAAGTAAGAATTTACATGGTACCTTCTGACTCCCAAAATGCAACATTTATTTTGACAGAATTACTCGAATGGTATAATAACGACAGAATAAAGCTTTTAACCCACGTATGGATACAAAACCCAGTGACTTTAGGAAACAGTAAGAATTTACTATTCACCCTATTGCACCTATATTTCAACATCACAAGCCACAACATTCTTTAATCTTCATAAGAAAACATTCCAATCTTAAATTAGAAAGTTATGTGACGGTTTCTATAAATCATATACGTATAAATCATTTCTTCTTCCATTTCCTTGTCACACCACCATAAATAGTTCTTCTTCATGCTGTACCCATTGTAAAAAACATAAGGATTAACACACTTCTCCCCTATACATATTTTTTTCTTATAAACTGTAGTACCATTGCTTCATCATTCTACAGCAGAATCACGAGACTAACATCTTCAAACAAATGCCACAATACGTTCTCTTGTAAAGCATCCCTCTGCATGTTCAGCTCTGAAAACAGGAGTCACAGACAAAGGAATTGTACTGTTGGGGGGAAGGGGGTTCTCCATGCAAGTTTCAAAATATTTTATGCAGCTGTTTTAACTGAAATAATGATTTTTTGGAAAATCAGAGCCAGGTAGTCAACAGTAGTATTTATGCTGTGAAATTCCACAGTGTACATTTCATACACTCATTAATTTTGATTTAAGTTTAATCACCAAAATTTTGACAAAAAGTAGTGAATTAAAAGTTTTGTTATAAAAATAATCAGAAATCTGACAGTAAACAGTTGCTGCTGTGTAAGGATTGTATTCAGCCAATTATACTTCCTAACCAAAACACACAGTAGGCTGATCAATCAACAGATAATCCCAACGTAAAAATGTTATGAGATGTCTGGAGTGAATCAGGTGTCATAAAACCTGCATATATATTTTGGTTTTGCAGCAAATTATGTCACACATCTTACTTTTCTCCTTGGTGCATGCACCATATAATTAATTCACTCCAGAATGGTCAACTGGTCAGGAAATTCTCTGTATATGCCATAGAAGAATTTGTTTCTGCACCTTTAACACCTAAATCCCTTATTTTTAAAGCCAGATATAAAAACCACCTGGCATGGACATCATGCACATATAGCTACCACAGTTTATTGCCAGAAAATGCTGCCTATTATCCTGCCAGACAATGTTTTGTTTGATTCAGGGGTTTCTTTGGATGAGAAGGTGGTCATGAAGAAATATTGACCTACAGTACAACTCAACATTGCTTTTTCTTCATCAAGACTATGTTTGAGTTCAAATGCGCTCAAATACATAATGACTATTATTGTTAATGGAGCCAGTAGTTTCAAAGCTATTTCAGGTATCTCAGTGCCATATTGCAGTCCACAGCATGGAGGTACACCAAGCAGATTATCAAGATATAATTTAATTTCTTCTTCATTTTAATTATTTAATTATTGTTTGGGGGTATGATGGAGTAAATCTCAAAATCATTACATATTCAGATGTAAAAAATCTGTCAAGTTTAAACTGTACATAGTAAACAATCTCTCTAATTGCAGTATTCACCATCCAACTGTCTCATTTTCTGATCAATGCCACCACTTCCTAAAGTGTCTGTAAAAGAAATTGGAATTAATATAAAACTTCTCCTAAGTTACATCGAATTTATGAAATATTCTGGAAGAAATGACCCATTGTCCCAGTTCTGAAGAATTTCCTCGAGATCCAAGTCACTTTCTTGATTCCCAGAGACTTTAAAAAGAAAAAAAAAAAATTAATACAACACAAATAATCTCCTAAAGCCATTAAAAAAAAAAGAAAAAGAAAAGAAAAAAAAAAAGAAAAAAACAAACCAACAACAAAAACCACAAACAAAACCCACCACACACCACAAAAGAGAGCAGAAGTCATAGTTACTTGGGTCTCCAGCCCCTACAACACAACTCCAAATCAATGTAGAAATGAAACATTTTTTCTCAATCTCCAGGAATGCTCTAAAGATTATTAATAAAAAAGGGAAACTGATATCCTAATCTCAGATTAAATTTATATCTGACTACTTCAGTGATGTAAGAATTTTACAGAAGTGTTAATAACGTCATGAACAGGTACAGAATTTCTGAAAACAAATGAAAAAAATTGTAAAAGAAATCTGACAAGCTGCAATCCCCTATCACAGATAACACAGGGTAAATTAGCTTAAAGATATTTTTAAAGGCTGATTCTACAGTTACACAGTTGGAATTTAAACAAGGTTTTCTATTGCTTTAGAAACATGCCTAGTCATTGCTTCAGACTGGATCAAGAACAGGAAGATGTTGCTTTATCTTAGTGATGCTACCTTGATTTTTGTCCTTCTCTTCCGGTAGTTAAAATGAGAGATCCAAATTTCTTTCCTAAATTAATTACTCTGATTGAAGTCATATGAAGAAAAACTGCGTATGTTAATTCTAAGGATTAAAAGACTGTTAATAATAAAGTATTTTCATGCTAATCCAGCCAGATTAGCTCTAAACAGAATGCACTTTATCATATTTGTTCTGTGTTTGCTCACATGGCAGGCTAAATGAAACAAACATGTAAAATAATCTGTATAAGTATATAACACTTATCTCCTTACTGGAACAGGAGTTTGATTCTTGTGCTCTTAATAGCATTCCCTTGTTTCACTTACATGATGGCAAACTTTTGGCTTCAAACAATGAAAGCACTTCCATCCACAAAGAAAGGACATGAAACATATATTTTCATGTTTCATTTAATAAAATTCAAAAGGCTTTTGTTCTCCTAGTGTTCCCTTCCTCCTTCAAGCAGTGAAGAAAAAAAAATTACAGGCAGGAAATCAAATACATAAGCAACAGTTTCCAAAAACACGTAAAAATGTCGATTCAGAGAAATGTACATAATGAAGAACTTCAAACCAATACAGAAATAATTAGGGATTTGTTTTAATTATTTAGTACATCCTTAGAGCAGATGTGAACAAAAATCTAAGAAAAATTTCCAGGAGATGAAACATCAGATACAGACTAGAAAATATTGATTATATATTATATTATTATTATTTCAGTACCACCACAACTGAACTCAAAGTGGATTAGGGTTGGTTTTTTTGTTGTTAAATTTAGATCAGAAGTGTGGGTTAGAAATGAAACTCCTGATCACTCCCACTTACTGTGGATCACATAGCACTCTCAGAGGACAAACTGGATCCTTTCAAGATAAAATGCCAGGAGTTGTGCTCCAAGAGTGCGTCTAACACTTTGCAGCTGTTAGTGGGTATTCAATTCACACAGATTAGACATAGTTCAAAATAAAGACTCCTGAAATGTAGACACCATGAATGTCAGGTCCTCAGCACCAATTCTTTTGCTCTACAAATCGGCTTCTATCGCACCAAAACACTTGCTAACGCTGGCATTACCTTCATCAGCATGTTGTTAAAACCTAGTACACCAAAGACATTCACATAGGAATGGCACTGTCAACGTCTCACAAATGTTCCCCATATGATAGACTAGCTGAGGATAAAACCCAGGTGGCAGATGAAACTGAACGGTAGTAGCAGTTTCTGACTCCAGCTGCCAACTCTTGTTCTACCTCAGAAGGTTACAAGTTTTGCAGCAGGGATGTTGCATACAATATGGAACTTCTGAATCCTTCTGGTTTGCAACATATCACATCAAAATAAACCACTACTAACACCAGTTTAACTTTACAGACTGGACTACAAATTGTGGTATTTAACCTCTGTCAATACAGGGTTCAGGTAACTTGCAGACTGAAAACGATGTTCTGCTTATGGAGGAGCTGATGTTTTGGTGAGGATACCACAGCTTAAATCACAATTCATCAATAGTCAAACTAATCACATGCGGTAGGATCGACCTCCCACAAATTTAAACAGCCTCCAGTCAGATACCTACATCTGAGCTAATTACCTAAATTAACTTTGCAGTTACATAAACAAAGAGGTATCTATAGAGGGAGATAATTTTAGCTACCTACCTTTAATTGAGATAAACTGTGTGTTGGAAATTCTCATTTTTCACTACTAGTTGTAAAGGAGACTGGCTCAAATGCAGACATCTACACGACAGACATCAAAAGCTTAGTGAGATGAATCCCATAATTTGTGTTTTCTGAATGTTGAATCAAAAGAGCACATTGTCACCCAAGGCAGACCCATGTAAGAGTGTCTACCAATTATACAAACTGGTATTGCAACAGAACTGGCAAGACCAGTAACACAAAAAAAAATTGTTTTCCAGTAAAATACAAAAAATACAATGATAACATTTTAATTGGAGAAATTTTCATATATATAGGAAGGCAGAAAAAAATCACATGGGATGGAACCATATGGAAAGAAAAAATGAGCTAAAATTTAAGCTCAGTAAAGATGGAAAAGTAAGTACAGTGGGCATCACTGAAAGCAAACATTTACCATGGCATAGTATAAATACCTCATTGCTGTATACATTCTAAATATAGGGAGAGAGTGGTAAAGTAAATACCACAGTACAGTATGGGTATTTATTTACTTTTTAATAGAATCCACTGTATTCTTTAACACTAATAACACTGAGAAGGAAAAAAAAAAAAAGAAAGAAAAGATGAAACATAGAATGAGAAATGCCATGAACAAATAAGTCAGAAATACAGTTAAGAACTAGAAATGCACTGCATGGTACCAGCACAAAATCACAGAAAGCTAAAGCTGAAAATGGCTGAGAGAGACTAATCTTGACTGTAGTCTATATAGCCTCTTCCACTGAGCCAGAATTAAATATAAGTGTATTATCTACCTTTTTTAAATTAAAACTAATAACAGTAGTTTCAGTATAATATTTACTGTCACTTTCTTCTGGACTTCTATGACTGTAAGAGTAAAGAGGATTTCCTTAGTACGCCCTGCAATGCTAGCTGATATTTTATTGCCAAGAAAAAACAAATCACTCTCCTGTAACAGTTATTTCCCAGATTAAACAAATTCAGATGTTTCATTCCTTCAACCTTCCTCATAAATCACATATTCTGTGTTTATAATCAATCCCATTAATCTTATTA
The DNA here is from genome assembly GCF_036013475.1 of Columba livia. NCBI lineage: Eukaryota > Metazoa > Chordata > Aves > Columbiformes > Columbidae > Columba > Columba livia. The sequence continues at coordinate 129,786,661 of NC_088603.1, read as the reverse complement.
ATTCTCTCTAGAATGGCAAGACCATTTATTAAAAAAAATGAACAAAACTGGACATTGCATGTCAGACAAGGTCTCATCAGTTTCACACTGAGAAGCCTCCTTTCAAAGATTGCTGCCTCACAGTATTTTTTAACTCAGTGCAACTCCTGCATCATTTTATTGGAGTGTTACCCCTACATTTTGTTATTTGTATTTTACCTGTTTAATTTCTTCCTTATTCTATATCTTGCAGTTAAATTTCATCATGTTGATTCCAGGCCACTACTTCCACTTGTCAAGTTCTTCTAATTTTTATCGTGTACTCTAAAACAAGCTTAACTTGTGTCCCTGTTAATGTATTCTGAAGTTTTCAAGTGTATTCTTTGCTCACACTAATCATAACCTAAATGCTTAACCAAAAAGTGATGAACTCCAACAGCATCAACACCTTCAATCTCCTGACAGTTTAACAAGGAGTTTCTGTCAATTTTCACTTGCAAAAATGTCAGGGCAGAGAAAATCAAAAACTCTCCTGAGTCAAAAATATGACACCTATTACTTCTCTCTGATACACTATGTTAAAATAGATTGGTTTGACACGATGTCTTCTTGATGAACAGACATTAGCAGTTTTCATCAGCTTGGCTTTCAGTTACACACAGATGAGGCATTTTCATCTGTACCAAAGCTGCTGAAGGACGTCCAGGGAAAGTAATGATAATTAGCACATCTGAAAAGTCAGTAACTTGGACATGGTTCAGATGCTTACCTTCAGTCATTTGAGTTTGAAAAAACTGTGGCCTCCATACCAGCCCGAGGTCCCTTACGGAATACAGCAGAGTGACCACAAAACCTCAGGAGTACTGAAACACCAGACAACTCTCCTTGAAAATACAAAGCCAACCATACTAACTACTACTGAGGTAGCCTTTAAGCACAAAAAAAGAGGATAGCTAAAATTGTTCAACTTTCCACTACCAAGAAAGTTAGTTATCCATTTTCTATTGGAGAACAACTGCCCGCCTAGAAATGAAATGGTAAGGACCTCACATGCTACCATGTGGTAGACGAGAGTTTACAGAGCTTTAAACTGGGCAGGGATCCCTGAATAGAGCTTGAGGTTTCAGCTGCTCTTTTGGAAAAGAGTAAAAAGCAGGAAAACTGTGGCTTTTACCTGGAAACAGGGAAGCAGTATGAGGCCAAAAATATTGTTCCCAAACACTGAATAAATTTCACCAATATTTAGAAGTATCTTCCTATTACAGTTTCATGTGTTTGAGGTTTTGTGTTCAAAAAGTAAAACCAGGAATAGGAACCAGCAGACATGACTAATCACATTTAATTCTGTGTGTACTCTGAGCATGTTAAAAAAACCTTGCTGGAATATTCAGCTTTCCAAGGTGCCCTGAAACAGTACATTTACTTTGCTACTTTTTAAAAGCAGTGCATAAAGACTTACTATTAGAACATGACTAAAAATCATCTATTCACTTTTATATTCTGACATGAACGGAAGATAAGCAACAGTGATGTGAGAGCTGATCTTGATTTCTTCATTTTGTCCATTGTCAAAGTATGAATTACACACATTCACTACAAATAGTATTAATAAATATTTATAGCTAATTACAAATTGACCAGAGCACGAGTCCTTAACTCAAATCCTTGTGGCGATTACCACGATAAACTAGCTGTAACTGGTGGCTTGCATACAGCAGAGTTTCAGATGCTACAGAATTTGCCGGACTTTAAAAAGGAATTAGCTGCAGTATCTCAAATATATGTCACAATAAACGTTTGCTTTTAAAAGATGACCACTGTGATTTCACATAATTGAAGTGAACTTACTGCCAGAGAGCACCCATTGATCATATGTGTGTTGGCAGTACTGTTAGAAATATGTTTATAAAAGATCTAAAAAAAGAGAGTTGGAAAACGTATTAAAGAAGTACCTGACCATTTGGAGGTCCAACAGGGAATTCAGGACAAATATATTGTAACATGTAAGAGGCAGCCAAAATTCTGGATTTAATGAGTGAAATAGCATGATTTTAAGAAACTGTTATCTTCCTTCATAACAAAGTAAAAATTGTCCTTTTCTATATGGGCAGAAGATGGTCTTAATGAATCATGCTTTTCTAACTATGGTAGTCACTCTACTTACACCAAATCAAGCCTGAGGACTCTATTTATAGATAACAGGATAAATTCACATCTAGCATTCAATGAAATTATGTTAAGAATTTTTTTTCTTCACTTAAAAAAAAATCTTAACTTGAAGAAGATTCCCAGGCAGATATCATGAAGATGGCAGGCTGCATGGAGTTACTCTTATAAATCTCATTGATTCTTTCTGTGTTCAGCTTGTATTTTGTATTTAAGCTCTGATTCTCTGCTACTGATTAATTTTTAATAATCTTTTTGATATTGGGGATGAAGAAGTTCTCTTGACAGCAAAAATAAAAGACTAACAGTGTCTGTCCTGTGTTGTTAATTATTTTATTTGGGAAGGCTCCCTTAAACTTTGAGACAGTGAGCCTTTCTGCTACTCTCCTCTTTCAGTTTCTTTACTTGGAGTTGCTTAGTTGTTGTTGGCATTACATCAATAAAAGTCATAATGTGGACTTATCCACTTGCTTTCTTGGCCACTTCACATTGCACAATCCTTTGCTAAAACTGCCAGAGAGAATAAGAGGATAAGTCAACGTCACTGTGTTCTTTGATGCAGTGTCAGTAGCTTTTGAGCACACGCAAAGGAGTTGAAGCACTTCCACCAACCTTTGAAGTGAAGCAGAAAAGTGGAAAACCAGAAGGAAGGAGGCAGGTTCACTCTGAAAAGAGCTGCTCTGTTCTTGGCACCCAAAGTGCTCTCCAGCCACTTACGGGGTTCCACAAACTGAAGTCCTCTACTTGAAATGAATGGGAATTGTTTTTAACCAAGTGTCCCTGAAGAGCTTTGGCAAAATGGACAAGATACACTACATAGTGACATGAAAATGTTTTGTCAGAAAGGTCTAGAAAATTTAAAAGGGAACTTCTATTCAGCACAGAAAAAAAAAAAAAAGAAAAAAATCACCAAAATGTGTAAGTCCACTACAAGGCCTTCCTTTATGTTTCCTAATGCTGTTTCAATTCTCTTATGTACACTACAGACAAAAAAATCTCTATTGGAGCTGGCAGATACAGAGAGAGAGAGAAACTGCTACATCCAGACTTATGCAGATCATAGGATCTAAAAGTATTCACAAAATAGCCAAAAATTTATTTCAATCCCTATTCAGTCACTATGATGACATGAGCAATGTTTTACTATTATCCATGCAAGAGCTCTATCTGCTAGTGGGTTCATATGATCCAAAGTCCAATCATCTGTACTTAAATACAGCAGGAATTTGCCTGAGGAAAAATTAAGAAAAATCTGATTGAGAAATATTGTCAGTCATTCTTAACTTTCTTCTTCTGAAGCCTTCATGAAGTTACTGAAATGGAGGGGCAAATCTTCAAGCCTCCCAAAATATAAGGCCCCACAGAAGTCACAAGTCAGTCATAGTTTTGAAAGGAACTATATGGTATCGACACTTTCAACACATCTCTATCAAGGTTTTCAAGATAAGACCTTCAGAGGTGTTATACCAACACAGAGTAAGAATCAATATAATTTTTTTTTTTCCTTGTGAATATAATATGGATACAATACTGCTGCCAGATACACATCCGTAATTGTTCCCAAGAACCATGCAGCTGCACCAAATAAATTATTCTAATCTGAACTTTTTAAAAAGGACCTCTAGAAGATGGTACCTTCTTCAGAAGGTTTGCAAAATAAATCTTCATAGAAGCAAGGCATGGGTTTTTCAATGACATCCCTAGCGTGTATCAGCAGGATCTGGTCAAATGACAACTGAAAATAATTAATAACTAAAGGCTTCCTTGCCCTAGAGGACACAGATGTTCTGCAATTCAAGTAATTATAAAGTGCAGTGTGTGGCTAAATGTTAAGAAATACCAGGCTGAAATGCATTGCTGTCTACCTAGCTGGGAACCTAAACACTTTTCAGTAGAGCAAAGGCACATGCGTGGAAAGAGGATCTCACATGAGCTATGTGACTTATTCATTTGTTTGGGAAAATATAAATGAAATCAAAGAATGAATACTAAAAGAATCATTTAAAATAGAATGCATTATAAATTCATTAGTCAAAATTGCTTCCGTAAATTTTATTCTTGGTGAGTCCTCTCAGTTTGCAGAGTACAGCTCTTGGAAATATAAAGGAACTAACAACTTCTATTGTCCAAATAATAATGACTATTTTTAAAGTGTTGACCATGATCAGCATGAAAAAAACCCTCAGTTTTCATTAATATGTTCAGAGTTATTAAGGTGCAATGTTACCAAAGAATTTATCAGGAAAAAAAAAAATTGCAAATTCAGTCCATGATCCACAAATAGTGCTTAGAAAGAAGAAGTATTTTAAAATATAAAGAGGTTAGGGAGTTGCAAGGTTAAGGTACCTAAAACAAGTATTTTGAGCTTTGTTGACACTTTACATTCTAGTAAGAATTTATTAATAATTCAATAAAACCCCTTCTAACTGAATAAGATAAGACCTTCCACATCAATCCAGTCTGAACAGCAGACACATATACTGATTTCTTGATTTGGCCACAGCCTCTTGTATGATACTCATTTAGGGGTGGGACTGATGGCAGTAGAACGCATAAGGGTGTTTAAAGTCAATCCACCAAATAACGATTTTAACCACAGAAAGAATGTATCGCTTTCCTTATTCCAAAATGATTACACATATTGGCAAGTGTATGACGAAGCATGATGGTTCCCACTTCTGTCTCAAAGGCCGGGCATTTGCCCAGGGAGGTTGTGCAGGCACAGATGGCTCCAGGACAGCAGAGGAATAGGCAGGGACACCAGAGTCAGGAGAGCACCCTGCCCAGATCAGACAGACTACAGCCGGCAGCACTTGGCTTCAGTTTTCAGTACTAGCTCAGATATCTCTTACATACAGATGTCCCTCAAACACATACATGGTGTGAAGGCCACGCTGGTGTTAATGACCTAGGATGGGAAACGTCAAAAGCCTGATATTTTATACGATGCTCTGATAAGCATTGTTATGGTGCTTTGGAAGTGCAGCCGGGAAACATCATCACTCTCTGCTCTCTTTCTAGGGCTGTTAAGTTCTTGTGCACACTAAAAAGAAAATGTTCCTTGCTGCTTTCTTCACTAGGAAACAATTGTGTACAGCACATGGCAGGATGAACATACATACAGTATGCATCTGCCATATGTTTTCACGACAAACAGTTCATTATAACCTCAAGAAATATTTTTTCTTTTTTTTCTTTTTTTTTTTTTTTTCCGTAGAAGCCATAATGTTGACAATTCAACAACTCTCTCAGCCTTGGAGGAAGAGATCTAGGAAAGAATGAGCTAACATGCAGTCATAAGGTCATATAAGGCCAGTGCAGAGGAGTTAACTGAATCTGTTGGATTGCTGTTGCCTACAGAGGAGCTCATGCAAGTTCTCATGCCAGAATCCTTCCATACAGAGAAAGGGACAGAAGGGAAACCGGATGATCCATATCGGACTTAAGATACATTGCCACAGTAACGAAAAAACAGCACATGGATGTTAATATTTTAAAAAGTTTTCAGTAGATGCTGAGAAACTGCAGGCTAGAAACTGACTTACATCAAGATTATTTCATAGGACAAGTTAAGAAACATATTAAATATATAGATAATATGAATTCCTCCCAAATATATTAGACTTCTCTGAAGGTGTCAACAAGATGTGGGAAAGGATTAAGTAAAGTTAGGTTTTCTAAAATGTTCCTCACCAAGTTATTTAAAAAAAAAAAAAAAGAAACCTAGCATGAGAGAAATAAAAATGTGGTAAAAGACAGGAAACAGATTCAAGAATAATAAATAATTTTTCAAATTTCCTAAAAGACATGTCCATGGTCTTCTACTGTATACTTTCTTCACAACAGCCCAAGAAAAGAGAGTGCAAGATGGTATTAACTACTTAAGGTAGTTAAAAGTAAGATAAGAAAATAAAAGATAGAAATAGAAGACTCACTAATTCTAAGTAATTGGAAAACAATATAGTAGATGTCATTCATTGTCAACACATGCAAAATAATGAGGACATTACTGGAGATTACAGCCAAATAAACATATACAGCAGTGTACTAAATGACCTCCTAGCACATTGCAAAGGTCTTGGAGCCATTGTGAGCAGCTCTATGAAAATGTCAGTTCCAGATTAGCCACAGTCACAAAGCAAAAGAATGTAAAACACTATTAGGAAGCCATAACTATCAACAGTTTGATTTGTTCTCTCTGAATTAAAAGGAAAACAGTAGAGAAGCAGATAGAGAAGGAAAACAAAATGGAATATCTTTTCACACAGAGCAGTTTTCAAGTAAGAGGAATAGGGCTCTTCAGCTGAAAACAGTGAGACCAGTGAGTAAATTATTTTTTTTAAAGTACTTTTTTTATATATTCATATATTTTCATGTATAATTAAATTTATAGACCTCTACACCTTGATGCAATGGATTCAAAGAATACCAATGGACTCAAAAGCTTTCAGATTCATAAAAGAAAATCCCATCTGGGACTGCTGAAGACGAAAAGTACAGTGACAGATTTAGGAGGTTTCATTGCAGAGGTTTCTCCGTTCACATGCTCTATTCTTATCCTCCTACCCTAGGAACCCGTCATCGCTCACCACCAGGGCCACAGTACTTGGGAAGATGAACTTTTCATCTAGTAAGTTCAGCAAGACAACCATGAGAACATCCTGTTCATTAGACATATCTACTGTGAATGTTACTGCAGCTCATAACTTTAAGTCTCTGAACTGCGACAGCCCACTATTATTGAAAAAAGGCATAAGGGGAGAGTGGTCAGCTGTACAGAAAAATCAGTAATTCAGCTTGTTGTTGGTTTGTGTTTTGTTTTGTTTTGTTTTCTTTGGGAGGGCATTGTTTTTTGTTTGTTTTGTTTTTTTGAATAGAACCAAGATCTTACATGCTGGAGACCATCCTCAAAAATTTTCTCATTGGCACAACTTAAATCAGAATGCTGCATTAGCCCTGTGGTTCTTTCAAAGGTAAGGCTGGACATCGAAAGTAAGGCATATAGCCAATAGCTCCTACCCAAAGTGTGGTTCTTCATTCCTCCCATTCCTTAGCTATGCATTCCCACCCTCTTTTATCAGCACTGGTACTTATCTGATTCACCGTGCAGGGGAGTCAGTTTCATGACTTAGACTAGAGAAGAGAGGAAAAACAACAACAACAACCAGCACAAGAAAAAACTCCAAACCACACCTTTTTTCCCCAGCTCCAAGCACTCCTGGGATTTTAAAACTTCTCGACTATATGGCAGACTTCTAGAGAGAGAGCTACATCAGTGAGGAACCCGGACCTTGATCACTTCTGTTCAGATTCAGTAAGATGTAAAACTTCATTTCCACAAGCAGAACCTACTGTGACATGACTGTGTCCATAACAGATTTTTTTTGCCATGTCTAGCTTGCTAAACATCAGGCAAACATTTAGAAGGATGGTTTTCCTGTTCTGGAGCACTGGAACTCACCTTTGGTAAGACCTAATATATCACATGGCAAGGACTTGTTTTTAGGGGTGTGAGTCTGTCTGATGGAACTTTTTTGTTTTTCATTAAACATCTCCATTTATTTTACAAAAAAATAGCCAAATATAATTTTAATTCTGTCAATGCTTGGACTTTTGAACTTTCTGTCATTCAGGAAACTGATCTTGAGGTCACAGAGCCTTGGAAAACCACATCTAAGAGTGCTTATTTCTTTATCTCAAAAAGTTGTACTTCTCCATCCTATATATGCATCTAGAAAAATAAAGTAACTATTAAGTGTCAAAACAGGTGTTTGTTTCAATTATGGAAAAAAAAAAACTAGCACTAATAATTATACAATTTTAATATCTGCCAGAAAATTATGAAATGACAGAATGGAGTTTGCCTGCATTATTTCTTGCATGTATACACTGTGACAATGACCAGATATTAGTTTTTCCAAAGACATGCCTTTGCACAAAAAAAATAATGCTTCCTTAATGAATTATCATTTATTACCCCTTCTTTGCTTTTCAGTCTGTGGTTCTACACCACATTTACAATTTTATACTAAAGTTTTGCTCTTATTAAACAATAAACCAGCCCTTTATGACACCTCATATAGAAAAGAAGGTGGCAAATTACACAATCACAAACCATATCATAAAAACATATGTGCAAATGACCAGAAATTTCACTATTTCCTCCTTCTGTTCAAGCAGCGGAGGGCTCTCACTGCCTCCTAAACCATCTTCTCTCAGTTCCTAGTAGCGACCCCCACCTGCTTCCTCCACTTACAGTCTCCCTTCCCACTGACTCCCAGGCTTATCCTCTTAATAAATTTATGTGCTCTTAACCTCCTTCCATAAACTCCTGCTCCCCATTTTTCTCCACCCAGAGAGTCCCAGTTCTTCCCCTAACCACAACTATTCATCAAATGATCTTTGCCTCCATACCACTGATTCCTCAACATCTCCTCGACTAGACTCTCAGCCTCTCTCCATGCCCTTCTCATGGGTCCCTGTCCCTGAAAAATGTACCCATCCCTTTGACCAGATCCTTTACACAGACCCCTTACATTCACAAATCTCAAACTCTTGCCAATCCCAATACTCAGTTCCCTTGGGCACTACACCAAAATCAAGCCTCACTCTCTTGAAAGCTGCTGTCCCCCTCTGAATAATGGCACATAAGAATATCTCATTGACATTAAAAATGAGTAATCTCTTTTCCGTGCTACTTGTACTCTGGGTCAGGGGTCCTTGGGGAGCACAGAAAAAACAACAACAACAAAATCACTTGTTCCAGATATAGACCTAACACAAAGTCTAGGCCAAAGTGTATGCAGTGCAAGAGGAAAATTTGAAGAATATAGCTGTCGAAAATCTAACTCCAGTGAGTACATCCAAATTCTTCTTTCCAAGATATATAACACAGGCAAACACATTAGGAATGGAAAAAAAAGGACATAACTAAAAATCAAAGCTACCCTTTTGTAGAATCTCAGGGAAAAGTTTTGCAGTCTTTTAACATAGAAAAACAATACTGTGTTTCCTATTCTCATTTTACAAAAAAGCTGGACAGCTTTTTCTTAAGTTTTCCAGAAGCAAATCAACCTGAGTTAGTGGGAACAAAAAGGTAACCTATATTATATCAAGGTCTGAAAAATTCACAACAGAAAACAAAGTTCAAGGACATATGCAGACAATTGTAGCTGAAATGGTTAAAGGGATTTCAGTTATTATCATGCCTTTGTTTGGAGTTGGAACATAACACCTAATTCTCTGATGGCTCTTAGTCTAATATAGTAACACATATAGGTAAACCTAAGTTAAACTACCTTTATTGATGGTTTAAGCAAGGATGGTATCTCCGGGACAAATATATATACATGCTCAGCTAAATCAGATCTCCAAGATGAGAGACATCACTCCAAGCTGGGAAAGATATTTACATCTTGAAACATGTTAATCTGATCCTCTGCCATAACCTTACAATGGAAAGCGTCAGGAAACCTGTGTAATACTTGGTATAAACAACTCAACCCATAGTAATGTTATTTCTCTGGTATCTGGAGAGATAAACAAATAACTCACAGTGTAGACACATAAGAAAGACTTGAGCTTTTCTGCAGAAATCAGAAAACAGAAGAAAAACGTTGCCTATTCTTGTCAGACCTCTCAGCTACTTAAAAGCTCTAAAGACTTGATTTGATCTAATTAGCAAGGAGAGATATAGTTAACCTTGAAGTATGGCATAAAATCCAAGTTCAAAAACGTAAGATAATACACTACTAATAACAAACCAAACATAGAGGCTTCTTAAGAGAAAAATATAAACAGAAATTATATATTACATTATTAATCTGTTAAACATAGCAACATACAGGACTCCAGTCTAGTAGCACATGCCAACTTAAATAGAAGACTTGCTTGTTATGGGAGCTTCATTTTGCTCAGAAATTCCATCTGACCTAGAAGCATGGGAGAGAATCGATGTTATTTTGAAATATTCAGTACTCTTCTTAAATGGTAATTTTTTAGGCCACAATCAACTATTTTGAGTACTGCAATTTTAGAAATTTGTCCCTTACACTGAGAAATTGACACTTAAATTCAGGAGAGCTGTGAGACATTAAACCATTAATATCAGTAGAATATGGCATTTGATCCACAAATACACATTTTTATCTCACAGTTCATCCCTGTACCAAAAAAAAAAAAAAAAAAAAAAAAAAAAAAAAAAAAAAGACAAGTAATAACTGCATTAAATGAGAAAAAAGCAAGCTAAAACTGAGAAACTGAGTGACAGTAACTATTCTACAAACATTTCTTTCTCTGCATGTGCTTTCAGTTTTTCCTTACCATATATTCCATATTGGAAGCTGGTGGATACACCTGACCCCGTAATTTATTATGAAGATCCAAGATACTTTGCATATCACTGTCTGTGATAGCCCTTTTCCCTCTCTGCTTGGCGATCCACCACTCACCATCTTCATCCATGTACTTTTCCAAAAGTTCTTCTAAGAGCGTGGCATTGGGAAGAACCATTGCAGAAACTGCTTGAGCTATGAATAACAAGGTAGTTACTCTGAGCCATTCCTGTACTACAAACTTCATGATGAATGATGTCAAAATGCTCAACAGTTAGCTCCAAGACAAAGTCTTTCTTCCAGGTCTGTTGGCTGTAAATGCATAAGAGAGAGTAATGTAATTTGGTGGTCGGAGTACTGGCCTGTATGAACTTACTAAACAACAAAAGTAAAACTGTAGTTTGTATGGAGTTTGCCAATGTTGTTTTAAGGGGGAGTAATCAGGAAGCTATTTTTTCTTTTTTTCTTTTTTAATTCTAACAAGTATACACTGTTGCTTTGGGAAGATCGCTATCTTCAACCCTATGAACTTCAGTTTGTTCAAGTAGTGTTATATAGTACACTGGCACGCACATTTCACTGCCCACATGCCAGAAAGCATGCTTTTCATATCTACTTAAAAGGAGCCAGACACCAACAAAGATTAGGCTGTAGATAAGGTCTTCCAGTATTGAAATTTAAGAACAAAAAAACAACAAAAAAAAAACCCACAAACAAACAAAAAAAAGTTAAAAGACTTGCCCAACTGAAAAACACAATAAAGTTGATAGTAAATATTCCCTCAATGCATTTCAAAATATGACTTTGATTACAGCTTTTGTTTTATGATTTCTAAAAATCTAATAAAACTAAAGGTATTCAAGTTGACCAAGAAACTGAGGGGAAATAGAGTTATTTTTTTTTTCACCAAACAAAGGAAAGCATAGATAACTCTCAGAAAAAGTAGCACCACTTCCAAGACTACAATATTCCAACACTGCCTATTACATGACCCGGTGCTTCAGTTAGGAAAGCCACGGTCACTCCCTCATCCTGGGTGAAAACGAGTGAATCCCGCCACACCGACCGCGCTGGACCCAGCCCCCGGGAGGGAAACAAAAAGAGGCGAAGGGGGCAGAACCGGGCTTTCACCGGAGCGCCGCTGCCAGCAGCCGGCAGCCCAGCCCCGGCCACGCTCTGCACCGAGCGGCGGGCCCCGAGGAGCCACTCTCCCACCGCAGCGCCCCGCGGCCGCAGGGGCCTGGATGCCGCCTCCCTCCAGCCAACCCCCGCCGCAGGGTGGATGCTGCGGGCAGCCGCCGGGCGCCCCTCATCAGTGCCCTTACCCCTCCGGCGGCGGCTGCCTTCTCCCTCCGCAGCCAGCTCCGTTCCGCCGCCCACCTCCTCGCCAGACCCGCGTCGGAGCCGGCACGGCCTTGCCCCGCTCGCTGCGGCGGGCAGGCGCGGTGGGAGCGGCGCGGCGGGTGCGGACGTGTACAGCAGCGGAGCCGCGGCCACGGGCTGCCGCTGAGCGCGCCGCCACCTCCCCCGCCAGCCTCCGGGTCGCCGTCGCCGCCCCGAGGAACTTCGAGCTTTTCCTCCCGGCTCCCGCCCCGCCGGGCATTTATCGCGGGCGGCGGTGACGTGCGGCGAACACCCCTCCCCGGCACCCGCGGGGCGGGACGCGCCACGCTCCAGGCACCGCGGCCGGCCCCGGCACCCGCACCGCTACCCGCGCCCGCACCGGTACCCGCGCCCGCACCGCCCGTCCTCGCCCGAGCGGGAACAGCCGCAGGCGGCGGAGCCCGCACCAGCTACCCGGGCGCTGCCTCGAGTCCCGCTGGCAGCAAGCGCTGGCCTGGCCGGGACCTCAGCCTTCTCCCACAAGCTGGGCTCGTCCTGCAAAAGCCATCACCCTGAAAGGTCCAGGAGGGGCCGTTCCCAGCCACCTTCATCCGTTGTTGCTGGCAAGAGGGTGCTAAGCCAGCCTGCTCCTGCTGACACACAGCAAAGAGAAAACGTTGGGTGTTCACACAGGAGTTCCACAAAAGTCCAGAACAAGTGGATGTGTCTGGAGGTATCAAGACAGGAATTTCATTGTGAATTCACACCAGCCACATGAGACTTCTTGTTGCAAAGTAGAATTCAAAAGCTAGTAGCTACTAATTTCTTTTTCCAACAAGGTTAGGAGTCCAATACATACTTCGTTGTATTTCTATCAAAATCTTCTAACCTGATTTTTTTACGCAATCTGATTACGACAAAGTTGCATTTATTTAGTATGATTTGGTACATTGAGCTAACAGTAGGATTGACCGGCTTCAAGTGTTTACAGGTCTTCTATACTAGCTTGCAAAGGTTTTCTGTGTTTTCATTTTTTCAGAAACTGAGAGGCTAAGGTTGACATTCATCAGAAGCCAGCTGGCTTCAAACTGACTCTATAAGTGCTTCCAGTTTTCGTGGGCCCAAGAGAAACAATGTCATGCAAGTAACACACCGCCTCTTATTGTATCCTCTTTCTTAGCTTTAGTTATAGTTTCCCCGAAGACTTTGAAACTAACCTGTCTCACAAGATGCAATAGGTACTGTGTTAGTTAGGCACTGCAATGTAAGAAAATTGTTATGCTCAGTATTGGTTGATCTTTATGATTTTTTCGTTGCGGTGCTGGGAAGTCGACTTCTGCACCCAAGTATTGGGCACAAAAATTTTTTTCTAGCAAAATTGTGTGAGGTAAAATGCCACTTTGCAGCTGGATACACAGACTAGATGCGATTTTTTTCAGGGTTTATGTACCCAGATGCTTTAACATCTGACATTTTTGGTACGGAAGAATGAGCCTTACTTATAGTTTGGCCAACAAAAAGAGTTTGAAGAGAAGGGAAAGAAACCAAAAATTAGATAACTCAATACAGTCTACAGGTCAAATTTGCATTTTTTTAAATACTCACCGTTTGTCTCACTAGATGGACTTGCATCCTCTTTAGACCGCTGGAGGCCAAAGTGTAGACTTTATACCATCAAGACACAGCTTCACCATTGTCACCTAGTAAAGAATATGTGTCATAAAAAGCCATTTATTCTTTGTACAGTCACAAGCACTATTTCATTAGAAAGCATCAGAAAAGGTTTACATTAATGGCTGCATACAAGAATCTGAAAAATTCTAAAGGAATGAATATATTTATGGGGTTCTCATCAATCATTGGAAAGCCCAGTAGCTACCCCTTTCTATCAGCTCTGGACATCTGCTGGGCTTCAAAGAGAATATAGATCAAATATCACCTTCTATCTTTCATTTTGAGTATTTGTCATACTTTTTAGAAAGCACTTGATCATAGTTGGTCTTTGTCAGATTTAAGATGATATTTTATTGTCATGTAGGTTTTAGATTCAATAAAATAAATACTAATACAAAAGGGATAGGTGCCATTGATTTATTTTATTTTATTTTATTTTTAGTTAATTAATTTATCAGCAAGTGAATAAACCCTTTACACTCTGTGACTGTGCCCCTTGTATTTGGTTTGTGGCTGTATGACTTGTGACCACATAAAACGTTGTTACCATATTTTGACATATCCACTAATTTTATGTATGTAATTAAATGTAATTGCCTGGATCTGTTGTCTTGATCAGCTTGAGGGAGACCCTTTTCTCCTTTTTTGTTATTCTGGATTGTTTTAAACCTCCAACACTGAGGATATAACTATCATTCATAATTTAAAAGTGTTATAATAATATAATAATAAGCACCATTACATCTCCTGAAACTAAAACTAACTATCCTTCCTTCCCAAAGGCATTTGCAGACAGGGCATGTGCAGACAGGCAGATTCAGTAACTGTTTTCTGAACAGCTGTAGCAGCAACAACAACACTTGCAACTGAAAAAAACAAACAAACAAACAAACAAACAAAAAACTTAAGAGAAATCCAGGTACATGCTGGACAAGCACTGAGAATATGGCACAAAGAAAGATTTTTAGCCTAAACTATGAATAAAAATTATTTAAACTTTAACAGAAAGAGTATCTTCTGCTGTTTGACTCTTCCTGGGTTCAAGGAGACAGAATTTTGGCAGTCACGGTAAATAAACAAGGGCCTGAATGAAAGATATTTTACTTCATCATCAATTTATTTTCCTATTAGAAATAATACGCAGGGTCCCCAAGTATGTATAATTGGGTTAAGAAAGAATGACACCACCAAGTAAGAAAGAGAGAAAGACTCTGATACATACAAACACACATTTAGCAAATCTGTTAAATTAGAAGATCTTGGTTTTTAATTGAAAACAGAAGGAATAATAAAAGTCCAGTCCATCTTTCTGTTGATTTTAAACATCTTTAGTTAATATACCTTCTGGTTTGCTACTTTACATTACAGGATCACAGCACTGCATTAAACAAAAAGTACTATTAAAAAGTCTGATCCATTAAAGGATTAGACCCATAAAAACAGTGTTTTGTTGTAGCCTGTTCTTGTAGACAACTAGTAGTCATAGGAACATTTTTTCCCAGAAAAATGTACTGTGCACCGAAAATTCAATCCCTAGAGGCTTATCTTACTACATATAACACAAACCTGCTGCCACAAACGTAAGCTCCAGTGACTCTCTCAAACGAAGCTTCCCTCTGCCTACTTGTCCTAACAATGTGGCAAATTTCTCCAGGCTCCCACAAAAATGGCTAAGCAGGAGACTTTTGAGAATACAGGTCTGTAAGCCAGGAGACCAGTTTTTAAATTTAATCTTTTCCTGATGTGGACCAGGCTCTTGAATGCCAGTTTGCTGGGACCTAATATGCCTGCCATGTTGCTGAGCAGTCTGATTTGATTTTGCTTTTAGTGGCTCTTGTTTAATCTATTCAATTTTTCAATCAAATATTCATAGTGCTAGAAGAAACAAATATATTCATCTGTAAGTTAGTGGTTAAAATGGAGGAACTGTGCTGAAAGCCTTGCTTTAAGATTTTTCCCAAACAGTGTTTTGTTTGTCTGCCTGATCAGGTTTAAAAAACTGTCACAAAAGGCTTCTGGCAAGGCCAACAAATCAAGTAGAAAGGATGGCTGCTGGTATTTGTGCTATTCTGGGTGTGGTGGGAAACCTTTATCCAAAACAAAACTATTCCAGTGTTGCAAGATCTTTTGATAGATGGATTCCTTCAGCTGAAAATGTCTTGGCCACATCCATTGTGAAGGACCTTGTGAACTGTTTTATTCTCATAGAGCACAGCTATATCAGTAATTTGGAGACACAACTCAGTCAAAACAAAGCAATGGGACATAGCTTTCCTATGGCCGGATTTATCAGGGTAAAAAGATGCATAAACTTCCTATATCATCTATCAGAAGTTGTTCTAGTGCCTGGACACTTCGTGTGTACCAGGTAACATTTCCAAACACTTCCTTTTATTGGCAGGCATCAATTATGCATTCTCTAGCAGAGTTTGTGCAACATGCTGTTCATTCAAGGGTTGGCCAGCTTTAGGTACCGGAGCATCATAGAGAAAGTTTTCTATTCATTGTTTTTGATATTTCATCAGCAGAATTCACAAAAATCATGGCATCTCATTGTCTTTCCCAGAAGTTTAAAAAATATTTAAAAGAATGGGACTTAACTAAGATACTCGCAACACTCCACAGTTTCTGGCCTTTGGAAAAATGAGCCTAGTATTTTGTATTATCCACCACTGTGATAAAGAGCAAAACTGGCAGAAATGTTTTCCTCACTCACGAGTGACTGAAAAAATAATCACAAAGGTCTTTAACAGTAAATAGTCAAATATAAATTGGGTTATAAATATACAAGAAATATTTGAAATAAAGTCATACAATGATTTTTAGAACAATTATTTGAACACGAATTTTTATACTTAAGGTATGAATGGATAGCATAAAGATTTTGCTTTTATGTAATTAGTTTAAAAATTTTCATTTTAGAATTTGAATATGATGATTGCATAAGGACAGATCTGCAGTTTTATCATCATTGTATTACTTTGAAAAAGTCATTCATGTGTATTTATAGTGATTGGAAGCAATTATTTCTGCTAAGAGGAGTTTCTACTTTGTTTCTAATTGAGACTGAGAATAGTTTATTTTTTCACTTTAATTTTGTCCAGGATCAACAACAAACAAAAATTATCAGCAGTTAACATTCTGCAACTAATATGAAATCCAAGAAAGATTTTAACCAATTGAGAGATGTATAGAAGGTGGGTTATCACCAAAAATAAAAATGTCATGATTTAAATTACTTTGAAGATACATTTTAAAATAAAAGTACAGGAAATAGTTCTGATTTCTGGACTTTCGTCCATTATAAAACTGGTTACATTGCTATTCTTCCCTCTTAAGCATACAAAGATCAAAAAGCATTTTGTTTACCAAACAAGAAAACTCCTGTAATGAAGAACAATTAGACTCTCAAATAAATGGTCTCTGACATTTAAATATTAGCACATATACTCATTGTTTCAATATGACTGTTCATAAAATATGACAAAAGACAAGTACATACTCCCTTTTCTTTTACATAGTACCACAAGAGATATTCAGTCAGTATCTGAAAGAGTAGTTTTCCATCGCCATGGCTCTCTAGAAGAATTTGAGACTGATTGTCCTTGATTAATTTCCGCAGCCTTTACATTACAGTGAGTTAGGATGACACTCTCTCTGTCACTTCTACTTCACAAAATAATCAAGTATACTTTGAGCCAGGAAGATACGTAGCAATGCTTTTGTAACCCAGTGATGAGGACACTTCTACCAAAATGAAATAACATGGAAAACCAATATTTGCATTTAAGGTATTTGGAATAAATAAATAATTGGGGAAGGTATATGGTACCATATATATTCTTGTTGATTTAGTCTCCTGATTCTGCTCTTTCTAAAGCTCACAACCATATACTTCTCTCAGTTTTTTTTGGTTTTGGGGGATAGAGGACTTATGAGTGTGCTGGGTTTTTTCTGCCTGAACAGATGGACCCAGACTGCTCCAACAAATTCAGGCCTTAAGCACAGAAACACTGTTACAAGTCATTTTGCTGCTGATTGATTTGTAACAGGACTGGGAATTTTGTTGGTGGTTTTCATTGTCTCCAAGTATTTGCCCCATAAAGTAGTTTAACTTAATTAAAAATTACTTTTGTGGTCAGTGTTGCTGCAGAGACAGAATGGGAGCATTTTGCCCCAAAACAACTTCTACTCCAAGATAAGTGGATTTAGTAGTACTGAACTGCACATATTTTTCTTACGCTTTTTATATTAAATGTGGCTGACAGTTTATTTCTAAGTGTATATGTATGAATCACTTTAGATATATGTATGAGGGCGCAAACCAAAGTTTGAATCTCTTCCTGCTAGTTAAAACATTTAATATCACAGTGGCTTAACAGTTTAACAGTTTAATCCTAATGGTGCAGTCCTGTCCAGTTTGACCCCATGAGAGGCATTGATTCCTTGTTTACTCTCTGCAAAATAAATGGCTTGATTTCAACATATCAGCCTTTCCAAAGTTAGGTGGTAATGTCAGCATATTTTCACTATCATTGTTTAAAGTAGCATCTTTGTCACCAAATGAATTACAGCAAGGAGTCAAAATGAAAAGGGAGAAAAAAGTTTGAAAAGGAGAATTTGTGGAGAAGTCTCTCTCTGCACCAAAATCTTGCAATGAAAAGCTCAAGGTTTGCTTGTTTGTTTGTTTGGGGTTTATTTTGTTTTGTTGCTTTGTTGCTGTTTGTTTTTTGTTGTTTGTTGTTTTTTCCACCCCATGGAGAAAATTCCCTTTTCCCAAGCATCCTTACTGCTTGTCTGAGTTGACTGGCACAGAAACAGTATCACAGAAATGCTATGAAGTTCAGGCTATTAGAAGGATTTGAGTTTGGTTTTTGGTTGGTTGGTTTTGTTGTTGCTTTGTTTTGTTTTGATTTTGTTTTTCTTCTGAGCATCTAAATCTAAACATAGGAAATCTTTGAACAGTAAGAATAAATGAAGGATATAAGGGGTGCCCTGCTGTATCAGACCAACGGTTCATCTAGCCCAGTGCCTTGTCTCCAATGCCAACCAGAGAGGAAGCTGCTTGGGAAGCATAGGTGAGCCTGGCTAATTTCTGCCATATTTTCCCCTTGCAGCCTGAGCTGCAGCCCAACAGAGGCCAGTCCAGGCAGAAGGACAAGGCAGGCCGAGGCAGAAGGACAAGTTCTGTCTCATGGGCTGTGTTCATGGCAGGGCCTGCTGGCCACAGCAGCACAGAAATGGAAATCCCTACTGCCTCCCTGGGGACTGGGGAGAAGAACCCAGCATTTACCGTCTGGACTGCTGCAAACACTGTCGCTATTGCCAGGAATGATATCTCCTGCTACACCTAGACTCCTCAGTTTACCTCCCCTTGAAAGGGGACAGAGAAAATCCCTTCTTGTTGACGTTTGTCCTATTCCCCTCTTGCTTCACCTTTCTCCTTTGCTGCTTCTGAGCATCTAGGTAAACTTTTTTGTTCGTTGGGGGCAGGGGAGGGCATAAAGCAAATTTTTACTCTTACTGATCATGTTGTCTTGCCCCAACCTGACACCCGCACAGACATTGCTGTGATGATTATTTGCTAAGATATATAAGAAGATGACCATCTTTGTATTGGAGAATAACACCCTGACAGCAGTGGAGATGGAAATCTCAGTGCATAGAATCACCACCCCCTTTGAGTCTCTATGGTTTTAAGTAGTTTTCATTCCCCTTCTGCCCTTCCTCTTCTTCCTTCCTTCCTCCCTCCCTCCCTTCCTTCCTTCCTTCCTTCATTCCTTCTTTCCTTCCTTCCTTCTGTTGCCCTTCTCCTTCCCTTTCCAGTTTCCACCCCCAGCCTTCTCCCACTGAGCTGCAAATACCTTGCTTTCTACCACATGCTCTCCTTTTACCGACAAAAGATTGCCCAAATGCCAGTGGCAGCACACAGTGTGATAGAGAGGAATAGAAAAGTTCTTTGTCACCCTTCTTCATCAAGGAGAGATCCCTCTACTCAGTGAACTGTTCTGCATGAGCAACTTGGTGCTATTCCTGCTGGGTGTGGGAGTACCTCAGGAAGGGCAGCCCTTTGGTGCAGCGAGAAGGAGTTCCGGTGGCCCTGACAGTGGATAGCACTGACTACATCATTGCTGTTAACTCACTTCTGGTCAACATCACCCTCCCTTTGTAGCACTACCCAAAGAGCTCACCCAGGTGCAGAATCAACCACCTACATTCTTCCCATTGCACCCAGTAAAGCAAACAGGAGATGACAAAGCCACACAGGACCCTTGAACAGTAAACTGGAGGAAATAATGTGTCTGGCATGGCATGGAAGACAGTTATTTCCAGAGGGTATACTGTTTCCTTCCTTCCCTTGCCTTCCGACTCTTTTTTTTTTTTACATTGCCAAGTGGTCCTCAGTCCAGATCCCCAGCCAGTTATCTCAGGGAGAGGGACAAAACCAGCAAGTTTAAATCATGGACTGAGAACATTCTTCACTAAAGTGGGAAAAGTCTCAAAACATCTGATAACATATCTGTGGGCCTGTGGGTATGGCCCAGAGATGGTCTGGGAGGTAGAACTGGCTACAGAGGCACAGAGAACAACTCCTCTCTTCTTCCTTCAGTTGTGGAGCTCTTGGCTGGGGCAGCCTCAGAGGTGATTCCCTCACCATGGTGTCACCAGCACCTCCACTCGCCACTGAGGCTCTGACCCACCAGCTACTACGCATTCTCTCATCTGTCGGGAAAGACATGGCCTCTTTGGGGAGGCTGGAGCTCTTGTAAAAGATAGAGAGCAATGACAACTCTTTTCAGTGGGCCTCTATCTTTCCACTGTCCCATCTTCTGCTACACCATAGAGGTCATGACAGTACCTGAGTGTGGTTCCCGCATGGGGCCCCACCATCGCGACCCCTAATTCTCCAACCCCTGTGCTATTTTAGCAACATAGGTACCAAGGTTTCCATGCCCATAACCTGCAGCCAAACTTGGCTGCAGTGGAGGAGCAGAGCCTGGTTCTGCCTCTTCTGAAGACTTCTCTGGCAGACCGGCAATCTTTTTCCCTCCAGACCTACCTCTGCAAGTTACCCAGGCCATGCTGGTCATCTGCTATATCACCAGGCCCACTGGGATATATTAACAGCAAAGTTGATGGTGAGAGTTTTGTAGAATTTATAAGTTTCCATCATGACCTGTGCAGCTTAAAGTATACACACTTGTGACACACACAGTCTGCAAGTATCAGCCTCATGTGTTTTACCAGTGATGAAATCTGCAGGGACTCAGCTCTACTTCCTATTGAAAGTGTTGGGACACCTAAGAGCAGCAATGCCTGGGAACAGTACATCACTCTACAAAGAGGAAGAAAGAATTTCGGGGTGTGAAAAATGACACAGGCATCTGTGATGAGCCATCTTGGCCACTGAACAAACTAGGAGTCTCACTGACAGTGAAGAAGATACTGTGGGTGCCTAGAAGCCACCAACTTTTGATTCCAGGTATTGTATTACCATAAAATTCCAGACTTGTCTTTATTGTATGACTGTATAGGAAATATGCATTTTGCTTACTGGAAGGAAGTCAGAGATACATCAGATTTGATGTCCTATTCATGTTTGTCGGCTTTATCCTTCACAGGTGCAGTAAGGCAGGTGGTGACAAACTGTAAATTCAAGTGAAATCATCAGATTTCAGCAGCACTATCACGCTGCAAAATTAGAAGGTCCTGTCTCTGAGGACTGCTTTAAGTTATAGTACTGGTATGACCAGTGCTATGATATGCCTCAAACTAATGGCAATGCAGTGCTTCAAATCCTGCAGGTTCAGAGCTTTTGTAAGTGACCTGGGAAATATGCAGGGCTGGTTAGGGGGATAAGAAGTATAAGAAGTAGCACTGCCCTGACCCCAGAGCTAGAAATGGTGCAAGGCAGAAATATTTGACTTGCTTGCTGACAGAAATGCTTGGGTCTGCTTTGTCCCTGTTAAGTAGGTATTTCTATTTTAAATCAAACACATATGAAAAAGGACCTGTGAAACTGCTTCTACACAGATCACTCTTCTTTACTCACAGTACCCTGCAGCATAATGAAAGGACTTCAGATGCCTTGACTGGCCTGGAGCAATCTATCTCTAAGAAACCCATTTTCACCCTGGGACAGCCTCTGCCATGATTGTGCCCCTGTCTTGGACTCTGCTTCTGCTTCCCACATCATCCTGCGTCTTAAAAGCTGCGTGCCATGCTGAGGATGAGAGGTGGAGGAGAAGAACAGGTCTACTGACTTACACCAAGTTTGCACTGACTTACAGTCAAGTTTATTATGACTTGAAGAAAACAACAAGGCTGACAGTAGCACTGGTAAAGCATCTTCATCTAAGAAACATGTTCAGGTGCCAATATAGAATCATCTGCATCAATATCTGTAACATCTCACACCGTCCACTCTAGTAAGTGGCTTCTTGGCAGTAACCTTTCTCCTACAGATCTGGTACATCCAACCTAGGTACAAATGTTCAATATTAGATCCTGCAGTGAAATACAGAACGATTTATTATACAAGTCTCAGGCCTTGCTTCAGCTGAATCACGTCTTCTTAATGTGGGCAAAATCAGACAGAGGCATCATAATTCCACTGATGATAGGTGGCATTCCCCTAGAGAAAGGATTTATGCTTTTAAGGGATTCTGGGTGAAGAAGCCCCCAGGAAAACCAGAAGTCAAAGGAACAAAGGAGGTACTGGGGATAATGCCTGTAGTGCAGCTAGTACATCTAGAGCACAAGATTGTTTTAGATAGCACAGAATAACTTCTTGCACCATTAACCCACTTTTTTTTTTTTTCTCTTGAGCAAATCTCAGCTAGTACATGTGTAGATCAGACAGGAAGATTATATTATTTAGATATTACAATTCAGAGTTGGTGCTGGGAGTCCTTTATTATCTCATGATACTGCAGCCTAAAGGTCAGGTGAAATTACTTTTATCCACATCCCGATAGTGCAGCTGGAACACTCTGAAACAGGGCTGTTCAAGGATCGCTAAGAACATTTAATTCTCATTTTATGTTAGCATGACTAAGCATGCTAATTCTTCTATTATAGGTTGTTGGTAATGCTTCTTTCCTCTATATAAATTACTCATACCCTGCTGTGCAAAACAGGGTCTTTACAAATTATACCAGCATGGACAGTTATGATCCACTTATTAAGAATTAATTTATGTCATTCTACATATCACCTCAGTTTTCAATAGCACCTCATTCTAGATGGCAAAAATCAACACAATGTTTAAAACAAAGATGTTAAGATTATTAGTTTTTATTTTATTATATTTCCTGTAAATTTCCATATAAATGTAATAAAATATATGATTCCACAAGCACATGAGAGGAAGAAATGGTTTAAAAATTGATTCATAAAGGAAGATTTAATTAGAATTACAAAGGACAATGAAAGCAATGAACTTTGTCAGTTGGAATATGGCTCTTTTATAAATAGATCTTTGAAGAAGGTGCTCATTAGCATATTTCTATATTTTGCCCAGAGCACTTTGTCCAGACTTATTCAAGTTTCATTAATATTTTAAAATTTGTGGCAAAAATGTAACTTTAATTATAGGGTTGGATTATTTGAAAATTAAAATACTGCCTTTAGCTGTACTAAAAGAACACTCAGAAGAGACCTTGTGAGAATCTTATTTCCCCTTAAATCCCACAAGATGGAATCAATTTCTATTTTAATTAATAGCTTATTTGCCAGTCATTTACTATTCAGTGTGTAGCCTTGACTGTTAGCACCTCTAAATACTCATTCCTCACACTGGGTAAATTATTTTCCAGTATCAGGAAAAGGACTGTGACCCAGTATCTTTTTCTGATGCAATAATGGTTTTGGGAATTGATCTATGTGGCACAGTTGGTTATATGAGGGAGAGCTGGATGTGATCGTATAAGAGTAGGACTATCGCAGGGATAACGTGACATGATGGGCTGCCACCTTCACTAGCAGCAGCACCTTCCAGCTTTGCGCCTGCTGTGCAGGCGATGCAGGAAAAACCATTCTTGCCTCATTTCTTTGTTAAAATTTAAGGTATTGAATGTTGTTTGAATGAGATCAGTAAAGCACCAGATCCTCCTCTCCGCTTCCTCTGTCCCAGTCTCACACTTCCCCCCATTCTTCCATACTTCTGCTGTGTCCTTCCACCAAAAAGCAAGCAGTCCCCACACTCCCTCTCTCTCAAGAGACTCGGCCCTTTCTTTTTTGCCTCTGCAACCTTGTTATTGCATTTATTTACCTGCCTCATATTGGCACCTCTTACTCCTACTTAGGAGCAAGCTCTTTGCCATTCCCAAACTTACTACCTCACCTCTCTCAGAATGACTGGGCACATATTTCTGAGTAGATAAACCATTTATTTAACACCCTTTTGCTTGTGTAACATGGGTTATGCATTAACAAATACTACATTTGGCAGCAGTAGGGTCATGGGTGTACAGGTGGCTAAAAAATATAAAGGGATGTTTATTAGAGAACTCCCTTTTCCTCAGAGTCTCCCATTTCATCAGTCTTCCATATCCAGCTGTTCTGTATTCAGTAATCCCAATTCTCTCTTTCCTCTGATCCACAGTTAAAATAGGGCACTGTTGCCAAGGACTGGGGACTATGCTGCATTCACAGCTGCTGCAGTGGATCGCAAAGCCACACAGCTACAGCTACAGGAGGGTATGTGAGGATTTGAGTTGCTGCTTTGAGGGAATAGCACCTTTAAAGGAGTTCAGGTTATACACATCAAAACACTGACCTGTTCTCTGAATGCTTATGTTATAAAACATAATTAATTGCTTACAGAATGTGGGGCCCCAGAAAAGGAAGTTCAAGCAAGCAGTATAGCAAACGCTTTGCAAAGAAGCTTTCAGCTTTGCAAAGTCTATTGATGCTTTCCAAAACAGTGTCGCCAACGTCAGCCAGGTAGGTGCCATTGAAAACACCACCAGGGTAAATACTGGAAGGTCTGCTCCCCTTTTGTGCCAGTTGTGTGTGCCTGTTCTTCAGCCTTCTTGCTCCAAACAGACTGATACCTGTATGTGCGCAAATATTAAAACATACATTCTTACACTGGTGCCAGTGTCTGTTTTTCTTAAAGAAGCAATGTTTATATATGCAAACAAGACAGTTACAGAGAGCATGCACTGCAGTATTTTCACACCACAGTTCCTTATTGCCTTGAAAGAAGGGGAAAAGGACAAGTCTTTCCTGGCGTGGTTGAGAGCTTTGGGATCTTGGCATATTTGCAGTAGTATGATACCTGACCAATCTGAGGATAAACATGTGAGCCATATGGTATTTTGTGACTGGTCCTCCTGAGGATGCTATAAAATTCAGTGCAGCCAAGTGGAAGCAACAACATTTATTCCAAGTTTGCTTCATTTGGAAAATAAATTTGTGGCTTCATTTTAGTTAGTTTGCACCATGCAAGAAATACACTGACTACAGAGGAGGTGTGAAATGTTCAAAATGCAATAGCGCTGCCGACATCACAGTCTGGATCTTGAGGAGGACAGAGAGTTAGAAGGCTTCTTCAGTTTTTATGGCACGCATCAAAGAGGGGGACGAGGAGTCTGTGGTGGGCACTGCGTGCAATTGAGACGTATATCTGGTGGAAGGGTCAGTGAGCTGGACATTTGTGCTACATGGGAAAGATATCACTATCTGCTTCCATTATCAGTAATAAACTGGACCTGTAACTTCCCCACATAGAAGTGCAAGGGTAGAAAGGGCAGATTTGATTTATTAGTCTCCTTTGTGCAAATTGTGTTAATTCAGATTTCAGAGAAAAAAAGGACCTATCCCTCAAATGTTACTGTTAGTCTGTATGTCCTTTGCAGTTAGAAACCCAAAATACTGCTGTATTTGTGTTCTCTGCTGTTGCTTGTCAGTGTTGTGATGGAACTGCACATAGTTTCTGGTCTCTGGTCTAGCACTAGGAAAGATTTAATATTTGAATATTTGGGGGTTTGTAACGTGTTCTGTAATAGATACAGCAGTTAAAACAAAGAAACAAAAACAACAAACCCTCTTTGAAAGATAGTAAAATGGCGAAACACTGCCACTTATGTGCAAAGCTATCAGGGTGTGCAATATCATAGAGAGGTTTTATTAGAAGGTGCTTACACAGAGGGTAAATACTTCTCAGAAAATATTCTGAGGCTGAAAGTTTTGGGGAAGATTGTGAAACTTGATCCCTGTGGTTTTGGTTAAAACTTGTGGATGACATTTTTTATGTATTGTGGCGTTTTTCTCCTGAATATTTTATATCACATGAATTTACAACTGACTTACTAGGTAGGAATTATTGCATATCACATACTCAAAATAATATTATCATAATAAAAACCCACACAACATTAATGTGGTGACCCACCTGACACTGGGCAAATTTTAACTCTATGCACTTTTTCCCCACAACCAGGTTTCCCCTTCACAATCACTTCCTGACATCAGGACCACCCATTCACTGATGTATGATAAGGTTTTGAAAAATGACCTGTCAGCAAGACTCACATCTATACTTAACTAATCCTGATTAAAATAACTGAAATTTCTAAGGTTCCCAAAATGTACAGTAGAAAAAATGCTCTGAGGGAGCTGTATAATGCATTATTTCCAGATGTGTAATAAATAGCATATTTCTTTAAAAAATACTAGGAAAATAGTTTTTTCCAACATTTAAAACACTTTAAGAGAAAAAGACACATAAAGGAAACCACATGAAGTGTAAGAAAGATGGTTTGGCATTGATAATGTCTATAGTGATTGCTGTAAGGAAGCTAAAGGTCAAAGTCCCTGTAATTTTAAATAATATTTTATCATACTTTATATATTTCCCTGTGTAGAAGAGTGATTTAAAACATCTCAGTGAAAATATTTGTTATATTTCACAATTCCTGTGTCCAACTTCTATACCCTGCCAGGCTGCTACTCTCAGTACTGTGTTTTAATCTGTTCTTAGAGGTATCTTCATGCCTACTCCCAGCCTTCCCTTCCATATGAGATGCTATTCCCAAATATTTTTGGGAAGCCTTTATTCTTTCTTGGAATGCAGATACTCTTCAAACCAGGCTTTGGACCTCTGATGATTCAACGTTTCCCTGATCTTATGGTACATTTGGTAGCACAAGCCAAGGCAAGCTGCATGTCACCTAAGCGTAAAGTATCCAGTTGTTCTGGGGAACCCTCAAGAAGGCCAGCTAGCAGTTCAGATCTCATGAAAAACCATCTATTCTTCATAGAGCCTAAAAAAATGCCCAACCAAGACTGATATATTTTGAAGCATTTCCAGATGACTGGTAAAAATAACCCACGAATAGTTACATGCCATCTACTGCATGCAAGGAAACCACCAAGTTTAACTGAAATCTATTTAAATTTGTTTGTGCACTATTCAATACTATACCCTGTTCTTTGTGAGCTTGCAATCATCTTTTATTAAATCCAAGACTTTTCTCCAGTTACCCCTTAAAAATATTTTCCACAGTTTGCTCACAGCAATATTCTTTCAGCCATTTCTTGCCTGTCAGAATGTATTTTCTCAGTCTTTATTATTTCACAGCTTTTTTTTTTTTTCCTTTTTCATTCTGAACTCTTCTTCCCTGCTGCCTTTCTTATGCTGTCTGTCCTTTTCCATTCATTCTTGGAACAAGGCAGGCATATGTTTCACTGTCTCTCTTTCTTCAGCTCCTAACCAATTGTTTTCACTTCCTCACCTTTATTTTATCATCTTCTCTCCACTGTCTCTTCCTTCTATTCCATCAGCCTGACATAGTAGTTCAGACTGATACTATTGCATTAGACTCAGCAAAACATGTCCTCTCCATCTATGAATGCCAAATACAACAAATACAGCAAAGACAGCCAGGTCATGTTACACAGATCAGATTTTTACTAAAAATTTTATTGTTAAATAGCAAGTGTCGGTATTTTCTTTTGGTTTTGATGTCTGCTTTTGTCTTTACCTTTCAAGATACAATGCAGTACAATCTCAATTATATATCGCTGCTACAAAATAGTTAATACAGAAGCAGAAGCTGTATAGCATGTAGGGAGGGTATGTAACTTCTGACAGATAATACTGTGTCTCTCAATGACAATCACTTCCTGATGTCATGCCACTTCTCTTTCCCTCCTTGATTAAAACCCATCTCTTCAGTTTCTCACTTAGGTACAGAATACAATATGGATCCTGGCTTTGATGTTCTTGATTTTTGGTTTTGGTTATTAGACATACCATAGAATATCAGTGAGTGCAGAACAGCAAGCAACATTAAAGATTTCTGTAAGGAACTGAAAAATGTAGTCTGCCTTGTTTTTTTCAGGTGTATTCTGTCCATTCTCTGAAAGCATCTTCAGTGATCTTACACAGAGAGTAACAAACTGGTATGCTTGTTATAATATTTCTACTGCTTTGAGTTCCAGGTGTGTCACTTAATTTTAACCATTTCAAATAGAGTCTGTCTTAGAAGAAAATCCATAGCTTTGTTACTAAGCTCTGAAAACAAGATGGATAGAAAGGAAATTCTTTGTTAAGCTTTTAAACCTACTAAATGAAATGCTGATGTGGCACAGGTAGATTGCTGAGCTGATGAACAAAAGTTGAGGAAAACAACCCATAATGAATTAAGTGACATTATTTGTAAACCAAGTTGTCCTAATGAGGAAACTGATTTCAATGCACCTCACTTTTTTTCCCCACTAAAATAAATATTTCATTAATGAGATAAACCTCCTTACTTAAAAGACTATCTTATATCTATGCAGGTATGGTTTTGGAGACGTACTTGCTTTTTGAGAATTCAGTGTAGCTATCAGAAAACTATTAATAGAATCTGCATTTATAATTTGCAAATTTTTATGCAATCTAACACACAACTCTGATTTTGCATCATCATCTTCTTTTCATACCTACAAGAAGAATATTTTCCTCCAGGTCAGGCTGTACCACAGTTGGTAGTTCTTTGTAGTTTAAAATAAGAGAAACACTCTTGTCTCTGTCTGTCACCGTTCCTTCCTGGAGTGCTGAATAAGAGACCTCATTTGCATTTATTAGTTAGTGCTACATTTCTGCCTTTTTATTCTGCCTTTCTGTCTTCTTTTATATGACTTTTTAATTAAATCTTATTCTGTTCTTTCATTACTTATTAATGTTTTCATTGGGGAAGCATGCTTTTCAGTCTCCTCACAAAAGCAAAAACAATTTATTTCAACAACCTAATTTAGACTTATTTACCAGTAATAAAACAAATAATCCATTTGTTAATTATGCAAATTGAAATGGCAATTTCAGAACACACATTCCTAATATAATGTCAAATGATCATACCTAGAATTTGGCTTCTGATTCATGAACAAATGTGCTGATTATTTATGTGACAGCATCTGATAGAGGTTATTCACAATTCCTACCTGGAAACACTTGAGATAGGTAGCCAAGTATGATCTCCCTATGTCATCAGTGATAACAAATATGTCCATTATAAAGATGACTTTGAACATCTAAGTTAACCTCCTCATCTTGGCCAGCCCTCTAAAGAAGCCTACATCGACTATACAGGAGCTCTGACTCCTGGTTTACGTGCTTGAAGTTAAGCAATGCAAATAACCTCTTCCCTATGCCTCTGCAAACAGCCAGATCTCGTAAAATGAAATATTCACAAAGACGCCTTAATTGTAGCTCTTGTTTTAGCCACATTCCTATGGAGCAGTTTCTTAGTAATGCATCCAACCTTCTGTTACCTGCAATCCTCCAGCCACATTTCGTCCTGACTACTGCTTGTCTTGTAAATTTGTCTTCTTCATTGAATAATGGTTTAAACTGAACACCAAAATTTTTTGTGCTTTGTCTCTGTTCTGCATCTTCGTTACATTGCCAGTGGACTAATTTCGGTCACTTTCAGTACTACCATTATAATCAACAATAGATTGCAACATCTACAATTTCCTTCAGAAAACGTTTATCAGATAAAATATGGAAGCACCTTATTCCATGTACTTCCTTCAGTTTTCTGATAGCTTCCTATACGCAGTGAGCAACTAAAGCAACACAGTTTCTTCCAGTATTGACAAAGGCTTAGCTTACTTCTAATTCTTCATAATGTCATAATGCAGAAGAGAACAGGTGAGGGATTGCTACTTTTTTCTTGGCTTGAATCATATGGCCTAGGTCAAGGTTATAGCAGTTTGACATCTGTCACATAGCTACCGATAAGCTGTGATTCCAGTGGCTGCTGGGTTCACCATGGCTTGGTGACACATCACACACTTTTGGCATGCAGAGATTGAGCTCAGGCACCATCAGCAGCTTTATGGTTGTAATCCAAACCAAAACAGTCTGCAGAAGAAAGTATAAAAGTAGTTCACACCAGTAAAATGTTGCTGAATATTGTTGAGGTATGCAAGTAGATGGGTAGGCAAGAGGAAATGATTTGCAAAACAAGGGATTCCAGTGCTTGCATGAAGGGAAAAGTTAACTTTTTCAGAGGGTTATTTGAGCTATGAACTGTCCTTTCCATCTGACTCAATGCTCTGTTTCAAGCTTCTCTTCCGTAGCTTACTGGCTCTTGAGTAATTATAGGTTAATATGTTAAGAAGCAGTCACACAGAATTGCCTTCTGTATATTGGATTTTACATGCCAGCCTTTGGCTGCTATCCCCACCACAACATCAGGCTGCTTGTATAAAGTGGTAAAAAAGACACACTGGGCAGTGAAGACAAACAGTAATTGCCCCTGCAGCCACAGCCCCACAGTGGCGCAACCACAAAACTAGCATTCATAAAAAAATAAGGAACCACGTACAAGAAGCTGCCTACACTGAAAAAAAAAAAAAAATAGACTTTTCAGATGCTAGAGGTGTTAAATATAAGTGCGAGCACGTTTTCACCCGGGTTCCACAGGACTTAGGAGTGGTATCTCAGAGGCTTAAATATTGTGGTAATATGACATTCTATGGTGTATGGCATTAAAAGATAACCTTTTTAATTTATTTGCTGTAGCTCAAAACTGATGCAGAATAATGAATATTGAGAAGACGTATTGCGTTTAATTGCTGTATCTGAGAAAAACAAAGTTTGCCAGAGAAGCCCATGAGCTTTGCTTATTGACACTATAGTACTCTCACTTTCACAGAGGCACCATGTGTAAGATTGCCCATGCTGGCTCATGTATCAGTGCAATCAGGTGAATGCACGGTCCCCCAGCTCCTTTGGCTGTGCCACACTGGAATGTGGAATTGTGGGGCATTAGGCAAGAATTGGAGGTGCAGGTTCTGGTGTAGTACCAACTTTGCAGAAGACAAGAATGAGAAGAAACTCAGATCAGAGTTTCTCACACAGAAAATCTTGCAGTTGCTTAAGAGTCTTTCCTCAGCCTCTCTTTCTGTCTAATTTGTGAATTTCCTTGTTTTACTCAAAGGTTCATAAGTTTTCAAGTTTGTGTTAGTTTGTGTTGGTACCAGTAAATAGTAACAATTTGCATATACTGCCCTTTTCTCACTTCTTGCTCCCTTGCGCCTTGCAGTAGGTAACTATACTCTGCATGAGTGGACGTTGCTTATGATTTTGTCCATTAACACTGAGGCATACTTTTCAAGGTGATATAAGCCACATTTTTAAGCACGGCCACTGATTTTTCACTGTAACTTTTTCTCATGCCCAAAACGTGTTGTACCGTCTGTATGAATACCAGTAAGCAAACAAAAGATTTCTTACTACCTTTTTTCCTCTCTAGTATATATATATGTAGAGAACTTCTGAGCAAGAGAAAAAAGCAAAAAAAAACTTTGATAAAGAGTCCACTGGATTGGTAAAGGTTTTGATCCTAATTTCTATTCTTCTGTTGTTTTAATTTGTGGTTATAAAAGCTATCTCTTCCTAAGAACAGTTTCTTATATTATTTTGGTGTTTTGGTTGCTTAGTCTAATAATTTACAAGGTGTTTAACCTGAATTTTAAGAGCAGTTGTGTGGGTATGGTGGGAACATGGAGGGTACTGAAGTAAAAATAGCAGGGACTAATACAACAGGACAATGGATAATTGTTTTAAACTAAAAGAGGGGAAATTCAGGTTAGATGTGAGAAAGACATTTTTTACAATTAGAGTGGTAAAATACTGGAACAGATTGCCCAGAGAGGTGGTAGATGCCCCATCCTTGGAGACATTCAAGGCCAGGCTGGATGTGGCTTTGAGCAACCTGATCTAGTTGAAGATGTCCCTGCTCATTGCAGGGGGGTTGGACTAGGCGACCTTTGAAGGTCCTTTCCAACCTTAATTATTCCATTATTCTACATACAACTATTACATTTTACTTGTTCATGTCGACATCTGTCACTGATGAAACACAAAACTCAGTATTAATCTTTTGTGGCTTTGCAAGGGGGAAATGAATTACACCAAAGCAGTATTCCTATCTATTAATTTATTAATAAAAGTGCAAGTGCAAATACAAAATGCCATCAGTTTTGAAAATACTTTCAAATTTCCTTTCATAGAACTATGAAGCAATAGATTTGCTGGTATTCCTTAAACAAATGTCCTCATTTGTTGTTGCAGCTACAATTTTTCAAGCTTAGTACAAAATAATCACTTTTTAGTATTTTCTTCCATTCATAAAGACATCTCTCTCTCTAATTTTTATCAACCTTTAAAGTGTTTGCTAAGCCTGCATTTGTATATATAGAGATATTTTTGTTATAATCAGATGAGAATGGCAGACTGCACCCAGGAAAAGAAAATAACCTCAACAAACAACAAAAACCCCAGACCTTTATAACCAGCAGCAGTTACAATACCTGGGCAAATAGTCAGATATCTTACTAATATCCAAAACCAACAAACAAACAATACCTAACAAAACAAAATACCACAAGGATATGTAACATGCATTTAAACTAACACATATTTAGCACGGAGCCTTCATAGTTGTATACTTCCCTTAATGTATACCAGCCATCTACTAAGCGACTAGATTTGTTTCCATTTCCTTTTTCTTTGAGCTCTGTTTGAGTCAGCTGTCACATGCTGAAAATGTGGAGCCTGCAAGCCTCTGCAGAAATCTTCCACAGAGCTTCAGAAAACGTACTATGCCTTGCAAGTCCAGCCATCATTTCTACATGATCCTGGAATTTCTACTTTACTCAACCTTTACTCCACATGCAGCAATTCAAGCTTTTCCCTTCTACTTTTCATGATTTCTTAGGACTTCATAAAAGTGCAAGCATACACTTTCAGTTCTGCAGATAATCTCAGAGATACCTATAAGCACTCAGCAGCTCTCTCATAACACTGTGCCAAGTTCAAAAAAATCCAAAACCAAACCAAAAGATATTTATTAACACAGGTTATATTTAAACTATGAAACTCACCATTGAAGTGCAGTTTAGATCACGAGAGTTGTTATGGGATAAAAAAGTGAGTTTACAAATTCGCAGAGGAAAAAAAGATCAAAAGATATCAAACACTAATATATCTCTCATGCCTGAGGAAGTCCGTGAGTCACAGATTGCCAAAACTGGGAAATTATATCTGGAAGAATATGTAGTTGCCTTGCTCTTATGTTCCTCCTAGAGCATCCACGCTGTCTTTTTACAGAGATCCAGTAATAAACTACATATATATATATATATATATATATCTGTTCTTTATGTTCTGCGTATTAAGTAGTCAAGTTTAGATACCCAAAATATGAGAGAAAAAATAGAGAAAGTAATTGTATCATAAAAATATAATGTAATGCTAATTTCTGGAAAGCACTGCAGGAATCATATAACGAGGCAATGAGGCATATGGTACTCACTGTTTGAGATCAAAACCCACTCCCTGAAATGCTAAAAGCTAATCATGTAGATTATTTACTGTTGGCTTCTGATGGTTATTTGGCATTTGACCAGTGAGTAATTCACAGATCAGGAGGGAGTTTTGCTTCCTGATTAAATGGATAACAAACATTTTAAGCAGATGCTCAACATGAATACAAACCAATAATAATGCAATTCTACTGTGAACTTTTGAAATTTATGGATAATTTAACAGATACTGCAAAGCAGCCCAAATAATTACTGGCAATAGCTGATTAGATCTCATAGACAAAATGAAATAACCATTCTATTTTAATGTTAAAGGCTATACACATATCCTTTTCATTGTCGGGGTCCTCATTAGACCCTTCCTGCTCTGGGATAGCCTGATAACATCTTGCAAAAAACATAGGTATAGATTTAGCACCTGAATTATTCTCACTATTTTCCCTGAGAAAAGATACTAGTTTTATAGCCAATGTTTCCAACTTGTCTTCAACAGACAAAATATCAATTTGATATCTGAAATAGTCCTTAGAGAAAACATGCCTGAACTGAGACAATTCATGTATCTCTTACAGCACCAGCATTTTAGGACTTGTCTTGCATTGGGAAAGATTGTCCTGGAGTTTTCAATGAGCTTGTAGCTGTGAATCCAAACTACACAATACGCAAACTACAGAATTTCTAAAATTCAGTGGAGACTTTATTAAGTAGAAGTAATAATGATGCAGATTATATGGATTAATCTCAGAACAGAAAATTCAGGGTCAATAACAGTGACAGGGATGATTTCAAGTAATCAGAGCTGCTGACGGCTTCTACATTGAGTACAGACACTTGAATAAAGTTCTAAGAATTTTTCCTTGACCAAGGCTGAAAATATCTATTCATTTTGCAGTAATGTTGAGAGTAACAAATAAGATACATTAAAAAAAATGTGCATCAACAGGTATTGCTGCAAATAAACATTTTAACGCTACTATTTACCTATAAGATTGCATTACCTTTGGTCATTTGTATTGAAAATGTCCAGCAGAATGCAATTCAAATGATTAGAGACTTGGAATGGCTTTTATATGAAAGAAGAAGATCTGACAAGACAAGCAATTACAATAATCAATATTTTAGAAAGAGATTGCTCACGTCTATGAATTACTTTGCAGTAAAAGAGCATAGGAACAACTAAAATATTTTTTTAAGAACATTACATTTTAAAATAATTGACGAATGTGTTTACAGGCGTAGTTTGGGATAACTGACGAAAGCCAGGCCTGTAGGAATTTATCCTGGCTCACCAGAGCTGGAGTTTCAAAAAAGAAAGAATTATTAAAAATAAACAAATAAATAAATAAATAAACAAACAAGCTTGGCTGAAATTTAAAAAAAATAGTGAGACATATGTCAAGAAAAGTTATTCAGCAAGAGTGGAGGGGTTGGACCAGATGACCTCCAGAGGTCACATCCAACCTCAGCTATTCTGTGATTTTGTGATTCTGAGTAAGGAAAGGTGCTGGAACAGTGACAAATGGGATGTATTCATTGAACAAGAAATCTTGTCTACCTGAGCACTTAGAAAATGGGTCTTCTAGTATTCACAAGTGGAACTATTTAAAGATATTTAAAACAGGTAGGATACATTTGGAAGAAACTTCTGCAAATTCACACATTGGTTTAGTGCACAGCTGTAGGAAAATCAAATTAATAGACAAGTAGCAATAAAATAAAAAAAAAAAATAGAGCAAAGAGACCAAATGATGAAAATATGTCCTAATAGCAATGACAAAGAGATCAATGTATTTACTGAGAGTACTGTGTCCTACCTGGCTAGAAACAGATGATGTCAGGGGAAAAAAAATATTTATATAGTAACAAGCATTAGCAATAAAATGACCGCTCTTGAAGTACTCACACAGCAGGTGAAACTGGTTACAACAGGAATAACAGAAATCTGTGTTGCACACTGCCTTAAAGGCCTTAACGAATGTAATACAAAGGACTACCCATTTGCAGTTCAGTAGCCCGCTTTTCATTTGCAGTTCTGCAGTGTCACTCAAGTTGCCCTGGCTGTGTTTTCCCGAGCTTCTCTGGCAGTACTTTTTCCTTGTTCTTGTTATATTGTTCCTGCAATCTTACACTTGCAAATGCCAATACTATTGTTAGGGCAGGATCTCAGGGGAAGTCACCCTGCATATACATCTCGATGTCCTTTGAGCATCACCACATGGTCTCTCAGGACTCTCAGGAAGGTCTGTCTAAATATAGCAGTCATGAATGCTGCCCCTGACATGTGTTGGTGATGGACTCTGCTGAACTAAGAAAAAAAGGAATCTGGTGAGAAACACTAGAAGTCTTGTGTTTGCCTATGTGCAGGCTGTCTAGAGCTTGTAGGCAAGCAAAAAATTGAAGAAGGGTCTTGAAGCCCGGGAGGAGTATATTAGGATTAATCATAGAGCAGAGAGGTCAGTAAAGAAAGCTCTGCCTATAAAGCCAAGATATACCAAGATAAATTTAGGATTTTTGAAAGTTAAAGTAATCTTTAAAGACAGAAAAGTTAAAGCCAATAGCAGATTTGCAAAACATATATCTTTGTGAGAAAAGAGGTCAAGGAATAAAGAATCACTATGTCATGCTGTGATGACTAAGTACAGTATAATGATAATCAAAATATAGTCCCAGACCAGATTAATATTTTGCTTTCCTTCTCAGCAAGAGCAATTATACTGAACACAGGCGAAGACAGGACAGTTAATGGGAACTGAGAGCACAGAAACAAATAGGACTTAATCAAAGTATAATCAAACTTCAGGACAGCCTGCTGT
The DNA here is from genome assembly GCF_036013475.1 of Columba livia. Taxonomy (NCBI): domain Eukaryota; kingdom Metazoa; phylum Chordata; class Aves; order Columbiformes; family Columbidae; genus Columba; species Columba livia. The sequence goes on along the minus strand of NC_088603.1, from coordinate 129,750,540 downwards.
GTTACACTGTGCTTTATGGGAAACTGGTATTTGAGCTGGATAAGGAAGGGATTAGCACAAAAGTTGAATGACCTTGAGGACCCAAGTAATAGAAATGGGAAGGAACTCAAGAGCACAAAGTAAAAGGCCATGCCCTTAGGGACTAATAAGAATCTCTGCTATAAACTTGGGAGTCCATCTGTTGAAAACAACAGAGAAGGAAGAAGACGTGTATGTTGATCAGCCAGAAGAAACCTTGGTGATGCGCAGTGTGTATGAAACAGGCAAGGAAGACCATGTCCACCAAGGATGGATGAAATAGCAGTGCCTTTGTATGAATCATTGGTAGGGCTCCATGTATAACAGTAGCTGTCCATGTCCATGGAAGAAAGATCCAGAATGGAACAGAGGCACAGAAAGTCTGCTAGGAAGAATAAAAGCCTTTTATATAACTTGTGGCAGCAACTAGATTTTTTTAACAAATAAAAGGTTGAGATATTCTCTGTAAAAATGTCTTGAGGGTGTTTTTTCATTCAACACCAGCAAGACAATACAGCTATTTAAAGGACAGTGGTGAAACAAGACTAAATCATAAATTAGCTATGACAGTGTCAAAGCTGGAAATTAGAAGGTTTTTCACCACAAACATGAGACTATCAAGTAGATTTTTTTACTAAAAGATCTGGGGGCAAAGCTTAAATATTTTAAGTCAATTTCAGCAATTTATAAAAGGAATTATATGACCTTGTATTATTTTAGGTTTTTTTAGAATATCAGCATGAAGGTACCTTTCAGTCCTTTTTAGATAAGATCGACATTATCTAGTCAAAAGGCAAAGCTATCACCAACCCTCATTGCCTTATGTGAAAGCTACCAGCCAATCCTGTCATCAGTGAAATTCTCTCAGAACAGATCTGTGTATCTGCATGTTCTGTTTGAGAACCACAGCATGGATCTGAACAGAAAGACTAATTATTGCAAGTGCCCAGAATATGCATATGGACAATACCTGACACCTTTCCTTCAAAGCAGTGAGTTTTTTCTTTCCTTTTAGAAAAATGTGAATGTGGAAGGTGTTGGATTAAGGCCCTTGAAGGAAGTGTATTAACCATAGAGATAGTTCAGTTAGCAAGTTGTTGTGCAAATTTCCCAGGTGCTACCATGTTGTGGTTTTGGTTTTTAAAATCCAGAGTTGTAGTAAGAAATGACTTTATCTGTGTATCTATGTATCTATCAAAAGTATATTCTACTGGTCTGGTTGCCAGATGCCTAAGGCTATGGTAAATGCTGAGTGGCATCCTGAAGAAATTGTTCTTCTTGGCCAGGGACAGATAATAGTGAAGAGAATACAAGGACTTTGCACAATCACATGCACAATACATGCACATGCACAAACATTTCCATGCACCCCAAACAGTCCACATAACACCAGTTTGAACAGTTTGAGTATTTAAAACATGTACTCAGTCCTTGGTCCCCAGGTAGCAATGTCATGTTCTGCCTGTGATCGCTGTCATATAACTCATAGGACCAAGAAGAAAATACAGGCAACAGAGGAAAGCACATGGACCCAAAGTTTACTTGTTTTCTTCTCTTAATGGATGACAGATCTCCTCATCTATTTATACCTGCAGTCTATACAGCAGCTGTACTTTATTTCAAAGTCTCTGATTACTTTTATTTGTATAGAAAACCTCTCTCTTACTTTTCATTTTGGAAAAATACAACACTCAGCCCATCACTTGACAGATCTAATTCCTGTGTCAGTTTTTGTCCCAGCTGCCTGAATTATGATGGGAAGGGACGGTAGGAGACTTTCACTCAGATTAGACTGACAAAAAAGACATCTTATCTACACAAGTACAGTTACACCTTCATTTAAACCTGCCTTCTGGTTCCATACCTGAATGCTGTTGTAATTAGCTTGGTTATACAGGCTTTCAGTGCAGATACCAACACTCAAAGTGCTTGCTTGCCAAATAATTTAGGCATTTTCATAATTTTAAGAAGTTACTTCAGTGGGGCATCTCTAGTCAGATGTGTGTAAGTACCTGACTGAACTAGAGCCAAGGTGCTTGTGAGCCTAATTCTTGACAGAGAAGGGCCTCTTTCCTATGTCTGCCTGAACCTGTCCTGCAGACTTCAAAGAGAGATTACAGATTCCTTATCTTTTATTAGTTCCTTTGGATCAACTTATTCCCCAAAGTCTATGACAAGTTCTTTCTGATCTTTAAGGTAAGTACCTGGCAAAGATCAACTTATTGAAAAGGTGTTCCTAGCCCAGACAGGAACGTACCTTTCTAGAATGATGGCTGATTTTAATAAACAAATAATAAAATATAAAATATTTTATATAAATAAATAATACAACATTATAACATGATCAGAAACCTCGCACCCAGATTATGTGAAAGGGCTGCAGGTAGTAATCAGCTCTTCCAAGTCACACCTCCATTATTTAATTTTTAAGTTAATAAAATGTATTGCTGCAGAGAGTATTTCCTGGGGATAACAGATCTCCTGGGAGAAGAGGGCACAGGAAATAAAAGGGTACCCTCTCTTTTTATTATTTGTCAGCTCAAAGTGCACTAAAGGGGAAAAGGTTACTTTTCCTTTTGTAATGTCTTCTTCCAAATTTCAGTCACTGTCCTACAGCACATATAGCACATTTCCAAATTAATTCATTGACTGACAGTATTTGCTCTGTACCTCCTTTTTTTGGCTCAGTATTCTTTGCCTTTTGTCCACCCAGCATAATCTGTTTTGGCATTCTGCTTTCTGGTTCCTAACTTTGCCTTCTCCTTATTCCACTGTTGCTACATCTGGAAAAAGCACAGGGAGAGGTTGTGCAGGCTCTGCACCCGGTGCTCTATTTCTACTTGGCAGAAGCTACAACTCCTCCTGTCTCAGGTTTCTCTGATGGCAGGAGGCACCAGTGCATGCTGAGCACTTAGCACAGTCTTGACCCCTCTAGCAAGGTGTAAATCAATTAGCTGTTGAGGTAGTAGACAGAGATAAGGTTGTAGAACGAGGGAGAAGAAAATAATGGCTATCCTGATTTGGATCTTAGGATCTTTTTTTTTTCCCATGAGGGCAGTTCTTCAGTGCAGCAAGGTATCTATTTTCAGTTCTGGTTAAGAGTTTTAATGCATCTGATACGTAAATGTTTCCAAATGTGAGAGTAATTCTGAACAGTGCTGAATTCCTTCAACTCCCTATGATTACAAGGGATAGTTCAACACCTCAGAGGCCTTATTTTGTGAAAGTATCAGCTATCTTACCTGCACTGATTAAGATTAATTAAGATCCATTGAGGATAAAATTCTGAACACTCTCACTTTTCAAAGTACTCCCTGCACTGAGTAATGACTATTTTCCTGGGTAAGCTTTGCCAAGACTGGGACTTTAGTAAAGTATTTAGGGCTCTAAAAGGCAGCATTTACTCATATGAATTATGCTATTTTACAGCAAAAGTTCCAGGGTGCTACTCACATGAGTAAGAATTGCAGTTCGTCCATCATTAAGAAAGCCATCAACAAATAAATGTTAAAATATAAATACATGAACATATCCTTAATTCTGCAAAGCAGACTTTTTCAAAGTGTACTAATAATTTAGCCTGCCAATAAATGTTCTTAATGAAACCCTTCAGACTAGCATTGGAAGATTTTTCCTTGATACAAGTGGAAAAATTGTGCATATTAACCTGATGGGGGGGTCACTCAAGGCAATGTGCTTACATGTGCATTTGAGAGACTCTTCGTATAAAGAAGAAACATTCAATAACAGTAAAATATGGATAACAAAACATCAAGAAAATCAAATAAGGAAAGCTATTTAAAGGATTTTGGATTATGTTTATATTGTTATTTTTACATGTCTTCTTTTGAGTGAAGAGTGCTGTTCGTTAGAGAACAGTCTGTATGACACAGTGAACAAATTGAAAATGCTTTGGTATTTAAAGCCCAGGTATGTCGTGAAACACATCCAAATGCTAAATAAAATGTCCATTTTTTCCTCCTGCCCTTAAGTTTTAAAATGGTGATGCCTTTCTTTATTCAGATAAGGACAATTTTTCTACTCCATGCAAGGAGTTTGTGCAAGAAACTCGCCCAAACAAGATGCCCTTAGCATAACCTTACAAACCAGATTGTAAACCAGTTAGAGAATTGTGTTCAGAGGCCCATGAAGGCTCTGCTCCCACTAATATTAGCTTTCACTGCCAGGTCTCCCACCCTTGAAGGCTTCAGCTGCAGCAAACTTTCTTCTTCAGGTTGTTATCGAAGATTACTTCACAAACTGTTTTTTGGGTTTTTTTAATCTTCATAAATATTTCCTGCTTCCCTTCCTGCTGTGTTCCTTCTCTTAGACACGAAGGAAACTGTGACAAACGCCAGATTTCTAAAAGAAAGAGGAAAAGTCCCATTCCTTCCTCAGTTGTTCAGTGGGAAGGTTTCTAAGACGCAAGCAAGGCTGCTGAAACACTGCGAGTCCCTAGGTAGATCGCTCCCTCTTCTGGCAAACCTGCATATTGCGGGACCATTTTTTGGTCATCTAGAAATGAGTGGTATTAATACATCTGTTTTATAATCGATTATCATTTTGATAAATTATTACAAAAATTCGAAAAAAATAAATAGTTTATAATAATATATATTCGTTAGTGCTACTCTATGCTGTCTAAAACAAGGAAAAGAACATTGCTGAACACGTATGATAAGTAAATCCATTAATATTTCTCAAGGCCCAGATCTAACTGAGCCTGTCATTTTTTTGTGAAGAAAGTTGTGAAGTAGGTACACAAGAACTTTAAAATACCTCTGCAGAAGAGAAGACAGGAAGCTTATCTGGGCTCTACATATACTGGAGCATCATTTTACGAGGACATCTATATCTGTGGCCTTCATTTTATAGTTTCAACCAACCTAAGGTCAAATTTGTTTCTCAGCATTTGCTGTGCCATTTGTAATCAAGTCTGAGGATTCCCTTAGCCTTAGATATGACCTAAAACTACTCATAAACCTGAAGTTCTGCACATATCCCAGTCAAAAAGCCTTGCAACACCAGTTGCGAAAAGGTCACAAACACACTTTTCAGTGCTGCCGGTGCTCCAGAATGTTATTATGAAGCTCAAAGCATGTGATTTTTTTTCATGTATCCACAACTCATGGAGCCAACTGTCCATCGTGAAACTAAATCTTCATTTTGAGACATTTTAGAAGCTACTGTAATATAATATCAGAAATAAAACCCACTGAAATCTCAAAAGCTTGGAGGAAAAACCATCTATAGTCGATTTCTAAGTTAATACCATGTGTAGGGGTTTGATTTGTGAGGGCTTTGGTTATTTTCCAAAGCCCAGGACTGACATTACTACCTAAAATGTTTTACTGTTGGTAAAATAAGGTTGGCTATTTTTTGGGTATTTCTGAAAATACTCCCAAATATCCCAATCCAACCAAAAATCATAAAATGAGTCAGACTCATTAATTCATTTTGCTCCTTTAGTACCATGTGGCCTACAGATGTTTTTTTCTTTCTGGATAAAAATCTGAGATGTTACAGCAAATCACTAATATCCAGGTTTCAGAACATGAATTAAAATAATAAATATTACATGACTGTCAATAAAACCACATTTTAGTGAGTTAAAACTCACTAAAAAACCACATTAACGAAAACATTAAAAAACCCACATTAACGAACAGGGGATGCTATTCAAAGGTATAGACACTAGCAAAGTAGGGAAGAGGAGGTGCTTCAGACAGAAGGAAGGGAGGATGGGAACAAGTCAGGTCTGATGGGCCAGGTTGGAGCCATGAGCCCTATGAAAAGAGCTGAACAGCACTGGTGGGAAAACAGACACATGCACAAAAGCATCTTCTACTGCCATAACCTGGTGGTGATAACTGGATGAGCACAATGTTGACCCCAAAGGTCAGGGAAAATGTCTACTAAGGTTCATGGCAGAAATATCTTGTATGAGAAGGAGATACTTAAGATAAATTTCTTAACAGGAGGAGAGCATTTCTGTCTCTATTTCAAGTGTGATAATCACAATTTCTGTGGAAGTTTGGTTCTCCTGGGTGTATGAGAATGTGTGATTTAAGTCTCTTCTATCTGGTTAGGTACATCTCCAAACCCTAGATCTTTGGCCCCTTTTCCAGAGCAGACAAGCAATATCCATAGTAATGTTGTTAGTGTTGATTTCATGTAGGAACTTCATGGTTTGTTAGAAAATATGGTATTTTCTCCAATAATTGCATGACTCACTCTCACCAGACTGGATGTTCTCCAACAGAGCTTCCAAAGGATAAGCAGCCTCTGATCAATAGACATTTCCTTTGAATAATGGAGAAGATTTTCACAATAGGTAGTAATGCTGTGTGAAAATAGAAAGTCTCCTTTTTTGCAAAACTTGTAAGCAAGAAGCAACCTCAGTGGTTCTGAGACAGACAGAGTGAGCCAGGAGAGCCGGTTCTGCCGCAGGACCTCCAGCCTTCTCCCACCCTCCAAATATGTAGTTAACTTCAATCTTTTCTGATGCATAAATAACATCAGTACCATCAGTTAGATTTAGAGAAGAATATGTTTCAGAAGAAATCAGGACACAGAATTTAGAGAGTGTGAAACAGAACAACAAGGTAAATGAAGCAACCAAAAATTCATAGACGGCTGATATCCATTGTGATCTTATCTTGGAAATTCGTATTCAGATAAGAATTTGGATTTCACATCTATATGCAAGCCTTTGAGCTTAGGAAAGATCTAATGCAAATAAGGCAGAAACCTGGCTTTAAAAGTATAAAACCAAATCATGTTAAGAAAACATGCTGTATAGTTGCCATTCAGAAGTCTGATGAATATTTCACTCCCAAGAAAACAAAGCCCCTGAACAGTGTATATTTCTTGAGAGTTGGGAGAAATTGAGGGTTTTTTTTCCTAATCCTCTTAAACAAACAAGTAATCCTTAATTGCAGATCAGATACTGTCCAGTTTTGTTGTATGAGATCAGAAAGTGATTGGAGTCAGGGATTCAAAGATAAGAAAAAAACCTGTTGGCAGATGCAAATTTGGCTTTGGGAAGAATTTGACAACTGCATATATGTCTCTAAACAGAATGGAAGAAATCAAGATGGGAAGAAAGCAAGAAGAAAGTAGGAGGCAGTTGCAACAAACAGGCTATCAGGAAAAAAAGCTGAAGGGAAAAGGATACAGTAAAGAACTCAGAAGAGGCTTGAGGGGAAAATATATTGCAAAGCACAGATTTAAATAACAGCATCAGGAAAACCCGATGTCCAGCAGCTTACAAACATCACATCTGAGAAGTGCTCCACAGAACATACAGTTTCTGAATGCCTTACTGAAAACTGCAGTTGAGTTACCCATGATTTCTGTAAGCAAATAAAAGTTCCAATATTCAACAACTTTCTCTTGAAGAAGAAAAAGAGAAAAAAAAAAAAAGTATAGGGATTTGCACACAGCTTTAAAAATCTGACAAAATCTGACACTCTGCTATCAAAATGTAATATACACCTTGTTGAAGGTGTCCTTCTTATGAAAACTAAACATTACAAGATGGAAGAGTCAAAATGAAACAGATTCTTATTGTGAGGAAAACTGCCTTTTTGTACTGCTACTACAACTTCCAGGGTATCATGGGGAAAACCGGTATAGTATTTTTGTTCTGAAACAGCCAAGTGAGCAATGTTTCAGAACTGGAACTTAACATCCACACAGTAGTGATATTTTTTGCCAGCAGTTAAGAGCACTCAAAATTAATGCGCTCCTATGGAAACTCTGAGTATAATATTAAAAAACAAACATACAAACAAACAACAGCATCTTACATTGCAAATACCCTTCTGCTCTGCACGGAAAAATCTTTGCCCAAGGAAAATATTTCCATTTGACATATAATGTCAAAAGAGTGCATTAAGTGTCTAAATATACATAAATAAACATATTATTTCTAACTTTTAAAACTAGAAAACATGTTTTTTTATTTTGGTACCTAGATCTATTTTCTGTGAAACAGTTGGGTCCAGATTTATTTTATTTTGGTGGGTTTAAGATTTTTTCTCTCATTCTCAGGGGTCCCCTGAGTCAAAACCAAGAGCAGATTTTGCTGTATTTTATAATTTGCTTCAAATAGATTAAGCTGGGTATTTATTTTGTGCAGGTTGTTTAACATCATTAGCATCAAAATGTTCAGACGTAGTCTTTGTAGTTCATACCACGTAAGATGAAGCAATGGAATTTCACACCAGCATTGGTACTACTGGTTCTCTGACCACGTTGCCAATAGCTTAATACAGTCAAAAAAATGAACACTGAAAAGTAAGAGGATCAAGACACATTTAAATTAAAATTTAACTCCTAGCAGACACAGTGAAATCTGTGCCAGTTATGTTTTTGATGTACATTTAGGGTGTCTTTCTTACAAGTGTCTAAAAAATTCATGGCCTGCCTTCCTTCCTTCCTTCCTTCCTTCCTTCCTTCCTTCCTTCCTTCCTTCCCTCATATTTCAGTGTCAGTTATCTTTAAGTATGCATTTAGAGAAAAATCTCTATTTTTCCTGATACAGTCTGAGTAGTTTTCCGCTCTTCTCTGCCCTGGTGAGACCACATCTGGAATATTGTGTCCAGTTCTGGGTCTCTCAGTTCAAGAAGAACAGGGAACTGCTGGAGAGAGTCCAGCGCAGGGCAACAAAGATGATTAAGGGAGTGGAGCATCTCCCTTATAAAGAAAGGCTGAGGGAGCTGGGTCTCTTTAGTTTGGAGAAGAGGAGGCTGAGGGGTGACCTTATTAATGTTTACAGATATATAAAGGGTGAGTGTCACGAGGATGGAGGCAGGCTCTTCTCGGTGACAACCAATGATAGGGCAAGGAGTAATGGGTACAAACTGGAACACAAAAGGCTCCACTTGAATTTGAGAAGAAACTTCTTCTCAGTGAGGGTGACAGAACACTGGAACAGGCTGCCCAGGGAGGTTGTGGAGTCTCCTACTGTGAAGACATTCAAGACCTGCCTGGACGCATTCCTGTGTAACCTCATCTGGGTGTTCCTGCTCCGGCAGGGGGATTGGACTAGATGATCTTTTGAGGTCCCTTCCAATCCCTAACATTCTGTGATTCTGTGATTCTGTGCTCTTCAGTCTCAAATCACTGATTTTATTTCTGAGTATTTATTACATGTCATTGAGGTCAGATCCTCAACAGAGCACCTGCCCCCCACTACTATGAGTAAAACAGATCTGTTCCATGCTGCTGCCAACATTTCAGCTGTTGGTATTGAACACTCTTGGTCCTACTTCTCAGTACCTAAGCACCATTCATCAAGGTGAAGCAGTAGTCAGTGTGTTAGCAAATCTTTATGGTCACTGTCTTAATTCCACTCAGTGGAATACAATTAATTTAAACAGTATTCCCTGAAAATAAAAATAACAGTTTCAGAACAAATATAGAGGCCTTGGTACTTATTTTAAAAATGTTCTTTAAGCTTCAGTGATTGTTATTGTGAAGTTATTGTGAAGTTATTGTGAAGGGAGAACTATTTTCAGCAAAATATCTAGCTCTTTTGACAGCAGCAGTGTAGACATTGCTGCACAAATGATAAAGAAGTTGTCTGCTCTATAAAGAAAATTCTGATCCATTGAAAACTCAGTTTAAACTCTAGGTTCAGACTAAAAGTGTTTACATTTCACTCTGAAAAGCACAAAAACTGCTGTTTGTAAACTTAGGAAAGTTATGGGCCTGCTGCACAATTATTTGCATGTTCCTTCTCATTTCACTGTTAGTGCAGCTGTTCATTCTCCCCTGCTCTGTCGAAATAGATAACTGAAGTGTGAATGTAGCAGAATCCTGCAAAATCACACGTCACAGAAATGACAGATACAGATGAGCTGTTCACTCTCTCTTCCAGTACATGACCTGAGGAAAGGAGGAGCATCAAACAACCAGGAAAAACCAAAAGTGAAACAATGAAAGAAATAATACCTTTCCGGCTCTTAATCACAGTTGGTAGTTGTCCCATATCCTTCTCTACAGAAGCAATTATGAATACTGGAGGCTGGATGGGCTCAAGAGGAAAATGGACAAGGTCATGAAAAAAAAATATATTTAAAATATTACTAAAAGCACAGCAGTACTAAAAAAGCTTCTCCTGAGGCTAAAAATAATTGGAAGGTGACACAGTATTAGGAAGAGTGTTATAAAGGCTTGTCCAGTGTTTATCCTTCTCTAAGCCTACATTTAGAGAAAAGACAGCCATTCTTGTGTTCTCACCTAACAGTTAAATAGGACAGAAGGTAAAAACCAACATAGATACACCAAGTTCTCACACCGGAAAAACTGAAATATATTTCAACAGGTTTTGGTATACATATGAGCATGTTTGAACATATATTTTATCTGGAGTGTGTATTAACTGATTTAGGTACTTCCATGGTCTATTTCTTGTAACACCAATAATATTAGTGGTAAAATACTCAGTTCTAGAAAAGCACTGAGTCACCTTTTCAGCAGATATCATGCAGAAAAGAGTCATAGAATCAAAAAATGGTCTGGGTCGGAAAGGGCTGTTAAATGTTATCTAGTCCAACACCCATGCAATGAGAAGGGACATCTTCAACTAGATCAGGCTGCTCAGAGCCCCATCCAGTCTAGCCTTGAATGTTTCTAGGAATGGGCATCTACCACCTCTCTGGGTAATCTGTTACAGTATTTTACCACCCCTATTGTAAAAAATTTCTTCCTTATATCTAGTCTGAATCTTCTCTCTTTTAGTTTAAAATCATTACCCCTTGTCCTATTGTAACAAGCCATGCTAAAATCTTTGTCCGTGTCTTTCTTATAAGCCCCTTTTTAGTACTCAAGGGCTGCAATAAGGTCTCCTCAGAGCCTTCTCCGGGATGAACAACCCCAGTTGTCTCAGCCTGTCCTCATAGGAGAGATGTTCCAGCCCTCTGATTATGTTGGTGACTTCCTCTGGATCCTCTCCAACAGGTTCATGCCTTTCCTGTGCTGTGGGCTTCAGAGCTGGGCACAGGACTCCAGGTGGGGTCTCACCGGAGTGGAGTAGAAGAGCAGAATCACCTCCCTTGACCTGCTGGCCATGCTGCTTCTAATGCAGCTCAGGATACAGTTGGTTTTCTGGGCTGCAAGTACGCATTGCCAGTTCATGTTCAGCTAATGTTTTTATTGAAAAGCAATCAGTTTAAATCAAATGGCTCACTTGTTAGTAGCATGCAGAGGTTCACTTGTGCTCATATAAGATTGCAGCTGAGATAGTTATCTGAACATCTACAAATAATCTAAACCTCGTGGCCTGTAAAAGCATGCTGAAATTTTTGCCAGGACAGACATCTTAAACTGTGCATTTTTTTTAATCAGGCTGAAAATTATGAGGCAGCAGTGTTTATGAAGTATTTTGGCAATTTTGTATTTCTTAGAAAGTGAAGATCCATATGACATAAGCTTGTCACAATATTTTTTTAATCTGAACAACAGCTTTATTTAAATTTGTTTCAATTTCATACTGTGACTCACCTGACTTTTTATTTCAATTTGGATTGTTCAACACTTCTTTGAATTTTTTGAGGTCTTTGGAAAGATGGTGTAAAGATGTATAAATCTTGCTTTACACTGCTGATCTTTAGTCTTTTATAAACTGATGACTTTTAAAATTATTTAACCAAAAAGCCCATCTATCTAGAGCTGTTTGTAAGAAGAAATGTATGTTCATTAACTTTACTGGGCTTTTATGTGTTTTTGTGACTTGCATGCTTCAACTTCCTTGTTAACCTTACATGAGGCAGCTATTTAAAGCAGGATCAGTCTGATAACATAATCTACATCTGCTGTAGTGTAGATATAGCTCAAGAACCTATTTTTATTTCCCTGAATCAGTTAAAAAGAAGTTAGACTTATCACAAAATCAATAGAATATACATACATGTTAAGGTGGATATTTCTTCATAGAGCGGGGTTTATATACATCAGTCCTAATTTCTTCATGTGGCCACTAGACTTGGTTTCATAAGGAGCATATGTTACCAGCCTTATTTACTCCATCAATATGCTATTCATCATGATCTAGGACATCCAAATGTGGTCCTAAGCTTGGATGTAAAGGCTTTGATTCACTGTGTGGGGCTAAAGAAGGGGAGGAATAAGCACACGTCAGTCCTGTGCTTTCCTTCTGAAAAGATGGAGAGTTTAGAACATCATAAACCAACCTCCTCTGAGCCATGGACTCTATCTAGCAGAAATTTTGCAGGAAGCAAAAACGAATCTTACCTTTGAGACAACTGTGCTGGTCATGTTCCAGTTTCCAGTGCATGTAAATAGACATAACCTCAAAGACAGGAGAACACAAGCAATAAGGCTGTAATGTTTAACCCATTTGGATAAGCTATTTAAAGAGGGCCAAAGTATAATAGAAACAATGAGATGCTGTTTACTCCTTGACTAGTGAAATCTTCCGATATGGGTGTGCTGTGGTGGGAGAGGAAGAAACCATCAAAGACTGCTAGCTTCTCTTCCGAATGCAAAGAATTATTTTTTTAAATTTATTTTCCAAATCTGAACATTGTCTGAGCAAAATGTTTTGAAAAGTTTTCTTTGGATATTTTGAAAATGCATGATCCAAATTCTGAAATTATGTCCTCTGTTCAATGGCATAGATGCATCCATGGATATGATACTTCTGAAGGCTTGGATTTCTGCTGGGGATGGATCTGTTGGCTCCAGATTGACATGTGAAGTTCCTCAGGGGTCAGTATTGGGACAAATGCTGTTTAGTCTTTGTCAGTGACACAGGCAGTGGGATTGAGTGCACCCCCGGCAAGTTTGCTGGTGACACTAAGCTGTGTGGTGCACTCAACATGCTGGAGAGAAGGGATGCCATCCAGAGGGACCTAGACATTCTTTGAGGGGTGTGTCCATGTGAACCTCATGAAGGTCAACAAGGCCAAGTGTAAGGTCCTGTACATGGATTGGGGCAATCCCAAACACAAAGGCAGGCTGGGTAGAGAGTGAATTGAGAGCAGCCCTGAGGAGAAGGACTTGGGGGTATTGGCTCAACATGATCCAGCAATGTGTGCTTGCAGCCCAGAAAGTAAGTTGTATCCTGGGCTACATCAAAAGAAGTGTGACTAGCAGGTCAAGGCAGGTGATTCTCCCCGTCTACTCCACTCTCATGAGACCCCACCCAGAGTCCCCATCCAGCTCTGGACCCCCAGGCAGAAGGACATGGACCTGTTGGAGCAAGTGCAGAGCAGGGCCATGAAGATGATCAGAGGGCTGGAGCACATCTCCTGTGAAATCAGGATGAGAGAGTTGGAGTTGTTTAGCCTGGAGAAGAGAAGGCTCTAGGGAGATTTTATAGCAGCCATCTAGTATGTTAAGGTGGCCTACAAGAAAGCTGGACAGGGAGTTTTCACAAGGGCATGTAGTGATAGGACAAGGGATAATGGCTTTAAGCTGAAAGAGGGTGGATTAAGATTAGATATAATGGAGAAATTCTTCACCCTGAGGGTGGTGGAGGCACTGGAACACCTTGTCCAGAGAAGTTGTGAATGCCTCGTCCTTGGGAGTGGTTAAAGCCGGGTTGGATGGGGCTTTGAGGAAGCTGGTCTAGTGGAAGGTATCCCTGCCTATGGCAGGGGGGTCCGAACTAGATTATCTTTAATGTCCTTTCCAACCCAAACCATCCTATGATTCTACGACATAGAAACACAATGGAGAGAAAATTTTGTAGGATACATTGGAAGTGCCTTTTTTTTAGGAAGCAGAGTAGATTTATTTCTTTTCTACATCAGCCTGTTCTGGATTACAACTCCTAATCCAGTTTCTAGTACAACAGGATTAGTGGTATTGTCTTCTGTGTGTCTCTGCTGAATCAAACCTATGAAATCTGAGGTGTCTTTTATGTACCATGTATTCATTTCTGTTACCTTTTTGACAACCATATTTATGTAAATGACATAAATGGATTATCTCACTTGTCATCCAGTCCTATTCAGCTCTACTTCCTATTCTTTCATGAGTCTGAAAATGAATAAAATTATTTGAAACTTGGAAAAAATTGAAAAAATACTTAAATTCTTAGGCCACGAAAATGTTGAAAATATGCATTTAAAATTCTGGAAAAGATTCTGGGGTGTCTCTCACTTTTTATTTTACTTTGAAAACAGAAGAAAGAACCTCACAATTTTCTTCCTTGGCCTATGAAGTACTTGGGCAGCTCAGTGACTCCTCTACTTCTTCCCAGGGAAGTTTAGAAAACTATCCATTCACTAAATTATTTTCTGGGTAATTTTCTCTTAGAGTACGTGTAAAGACATCTTTACGACAAGTATGATAATCATCTTTGCTAAAAAAATAAAAGAAATATAAAACATCTCAGTAATTCATTCTACTCTCAATTATCTTTTGTAATTGGGCCACTAACTTGATGTGGAAGAGCCATAACCTGGAGCCCAGGATAAAGCTGTCCCAGCAAATCTGGGAGTACTGAATGGGGTCTTCCTCCTTCTGATTGTCTTGTTTCACCACATCATTTCTCTGTCATCTACTGACATCAACTGCCTTAAAGAGCAGGATTAATTATTATTTAACTGCAAAGAAAAATTGCATCAGGAATATTTTAAGTGTGCTTGTAATGTTTTAGCATCTAGGGGGGGTATTTTTCTGTAATATTTATAGCTCTGTCATTAGTCAGGAAATCAATTTTATAGCAGATACCCTCTTTAATGAATGCATCAGAGTAATGATTACACACGCAGACTGTTATGATGTACTAGGGATAAACTTAAGCTCTGTTGCTGAGCTTTTCTCTAGGAATAAAGCAAGTTTCTATATGGCTTTAGACATAGTACCCAAAATAAAGGCAGAGTCAGTACAAACCCCACAAAACATCACCGTGTTAAGCACCTGCAACTGAGATCAAAATGCAGCAGAATTCAAGGGAAAGAAAATATGTGTATTTCCAACTTTGCATCTCCCACCTACTGCTAGCAGTTTAGTGATAACTCAAGTCTAGGGAAATCTAGAGTTGGAGTAAATGCTAAAATAAAATGCAACTCTTTGCTGAGCAAAATTTATGAGGGACTCATTCTCCATAAGCTTCAGAGTCATGACTTTGAGTAACAGATGTTATTGTTAACAATTGATATATATTGGTGAACAATACTTAATTCCAGTTTACCTAGATAAGAAGAGATACATTTAGGTAGAATACTCACAAAATTAGACTTGAAAGATAGAAAAAGGTTCTGAAAATGAACTTGGGAATTTCTCATTGTTATCTTGAGGGAAGGATAACCATGCGACCATGACTTCTGCAAGACTCAAGGATCCCTGACATAACTGAGGAACAAGTCTAAATATATCTATAAATATTTCATAATTCTATATATCAGAAAGAAACAGAAGGAATCATAGAATAGAATACCAGGTTGGAAGGCACCACAAGGATCATCTGGTCCAACCTTTCTTGGTAAAAGCGCAGTCTAGACAAGATGTCCCAGCACTCTGTCCAGCTGAATCTTATAAGTGTTGAATGTTGGGGAATTCATCACTTCCCTGTGGAGATTATTCCAATGTCTGATTGTTCTAATTGTGAAAAATTTTGCTTGTGTGTCTGATCAGTACCCATCAGTTCTTGTCTTTTCCATGTGACTCCTTGTCAAAAGGAAGTCTTCATCTTCTTTCTAGCCACCCTAGAACATGGTGATGAGGTCTCCCCTAAGCCACCTTTTCTCAAGGTTGAACAAACCCATTTATCTCAGCCCTTCTTCATATGTCAGCTTCCCAGTCCTTTGACCATCTTTGTGGCCCTTCTCTGGACCCTCTCCAGCCTGTCCATATGGGTTTTTTTTTTATATTGAGGACCAAAACTGAATGCAGTATTCCAGGTGTGGCCTGAGAAGCACTGATTGGAGCAGGATAATGACTTATTCATCCCTTTGGTGACGTCCTTATTGATGCAGCCCAGCACCCCGCTGGCTTTCGTTGCTGCAGCAGCACACTGTTCACTCATATTGAGCTTGTTGTCCACTAGGACCCCCCAGGTCCCTTTCCACAGAGCTTCTGCTCAGCTGAGTAGCCTGTGCTGCACTCTTGGACTGTTTGCCTGGTGCAACACCTTACACTCGTTGGGCTTCATAAGGTTCTTGTTATCCTACTCTTGCAGCCTATGCAGGTCATTCTGCAGAGTGGCTCTCCCTTTCGGAGGTGAACTGTGTCTGCCCTGAAGGAAACCTGTGAAAACCAGAAAGTTTGGGTTTAGTTTTTTTTCTTTCTTTTTTTTTTTTTTAAATTTTAAAACAAAACAAAACAAAACTAACTTTTATTTTCCTATGTGCAATGTAATATAAACAAACAAGCATGCAACCATATAAACATCTAAATAAACCCCACTGTTACTACTGGGTTTTCTTGCTTTGGTCTCTTAGTAAGCGAGAAAGCCCTGTTTTGCCTGTCTTTACAGGAAGAGACACTATTCAAGGATCCCCACTTTCCCAGTCTCCTGGGGCTCCATGACAATCTTCCCCCCTCCTAGACAGCAGAGCTGCCTGATCTGTTTTCTTGACTTACTACCATAACAGTTTCACAAGTAAAGGTTTTGACTTTCATTTGCTACGAGATAATAACAGTTTGGGGGTGGGTTTTTTTTGGTGGTGGTGGGGGTTGTTTGTTCGTTTTTGTTGTTGGTTGTTTGTGGTTTTGTTTGTTTTTTTGTTTGGTTGGTGGTTTGGTTTGGTTTGGTTTGGTTTCGTGGTTTTTTGTTTGTTTTGTTGTTTTTGTTCTGTTTTGGTTTTTTTCCTCAGTTTGTGGAGAGTTCATCTTCTTTCATCAATTAAGTTAGTACAGAAACACTGAAGTTCCTTTACTCTTTTACTTGATTAGCTTTTATTCTTTGCATTATAAAAACACTCAGTACAGTTTATGCCCAATAGATGGCAGTGAAACACTGAAAATCCACCAACTTTGTTTATATTTTTATTTTTAAATGTCTTCTGCAGTGAAAATAACCAGCTACTCAATGTTTCTCCATAATAGCAGGAGAATTTACACTTCCCTCCAGATTCTAAGCTACTATTTGATAGGAATCCTAGATTTTCACATGCATCATAATCTAGTCTTTACTCTCTGGTATTTTTGGGTGACTGTTTTCTCTCCTTCTGTTCCCCCTTTCTTAACTCTTGTCATTCACAAAAATTCTGTGCTTCTTTTTTTATTAGGTGGCAATCACCGTTGACGAGGTGATGAGAAATTCCTTCTAGTGCTCATTTCTTCATCAAAATAGTGCAGTCACTTCAATGTCTTCAGGATGGTGATCAACTGACCTGCAGAGTATATACAGATCTTCCTGTGTTTGCTCTTCTGAGAAATATAGAAGCATGTACTGCATTACCTGAAGTTTTTGTATCAAATGCATAAAAAGCACAGGCTTTGCAGCAATCAAGGGAAGGAGTTGAATTTGGAGTTTAGAGGAGGAACATCGTCTTCCACTGTATATAATTTTCCAAGTTTCATTTGATGGCAGTAGGAGTTTTCAGAAAATCTTAGAGCAAATATTTTGCATGTTGTTGACTTTATTGTTGACTTTTCACCATGGGGCTTCATATTAATACTCACAATTTATTTACACTTTAGGAAAATGTGAACTACAAAAACTGGTGGTGTCTTATTTTTATGATTATGCTTTCAGTCTATCAAGATCTTCAAAGAAATTGCCATCAATGCAATATTTACTAACTGAGAATGACCTAAAAGGGTAAAAGGTGTGAAATATATCCAAAAGGATGCACATGATGACTGATAGCCATCAGACAGGGAAAATGACACACCCACTTTATAATCATATTTATGATTTGTGCTGCACAACGCAAAGCATTTTCCCACTGTGTGGCACACATGCACCTCTAATAAGGGATATGTATTTATAGTTTCATTTACTAAAAGAGTTGCTTTATGGCTGGCTGTAGAAGTATGCAACTTTTCCTGTGAAGATTTGAGGTTTTGTACTCACTTTCTTCAGATGGTTGGCTAACTTTTTAAAATTATATTCATACACAGAAGAGCCCTTAACAAGAAGACCAATATGAAAAAGGAGGAGAAGTAGAGAGAAGGCAGTCTGAAAAACTAAATAGGAAAAGTTATTAAATAATGATTTTACCTGTCACATGCTGGAATGCTCCGCAAGGGATGACTTGTAGTTACTGATTTCATTGGTTGACTTAATCTGTGTCTATAAGGACTAAATCTAGCATCCATCTTGTGATATGGAATACTTGAAGGGCAAGATGCAGGCAAAAGTCTTGGGGGCTTGCTGCTGGTGGCATGTACCACTGTTGCCTTTTTGGCAACAAAAGCCCAAAATACAGGCCTACTATTTTGTAGTCCCTGCAGTGTAGTAGCTGTTCTACCCAGTCCCTAAAGACTGGAGCTCACAATAGAGTTTCAGCTTATTTTGCTTTTAGAAAAAAAAAAAAAAAAAATTACCATGATTTATTTTTTTTTTACATCAGCTACCATGCAGTAATTTTTGAACCTCATATCTTTTTGGATCGCACCTCTTTCCTGCAACAATATTATAATAGCTCAGTGGTTTGGATGGAGATGATACACCTCTGAATACCATGTCAAAGATCAGCATAAATTGTTCAAAGGGCTGTTCTGGCTTCAGATAAAAATTCACTTGAAAAAAAATCTAAGCTTGTATTTATACAATAAACTGTGCTAAACAATGTAATTATGGTTCATCATGTCAGCTTGAATAAACTTGAAACGTTTCACTATTTTTAATGCCATTGTAAAAATGTATCAAAAGTGAAAAACTGAATACTGTGTCTTTTCTATTGAACCACAAAAAAAGTCAAATTCCAAATAATACTAAGGGTCTCATTTGAAAACCACAAACTCCTGAGAATTTAGTTAAGGCTAAAAATACAGTCTTAACTTGCTGCATTTAGGTATTGAAGAGGTGGAACTGCAATACCTACGTAGAACGGGGTTAGCTAAGGATCCTAAACAGAGTTTGAAAACATCCACAGACACAGCATTATATGTCGCCAGTCCCATTTATGGATACTGCTATATTAATGACACAATATTTGTTTTAGAGGCCACCAAATATCTTTGCCAGATTAAACATTTGTAATCTGGATCCAACTTTAATATACTCTTTCAAATGGGAAAGCCACAAACAGCTATAGGCAACATCAACACAGTCACCCTCAATCTGTTAGCTTGTCAGAATTACAGACAAGGCAGAGCCAATAATAATAAGCACCTTCCATGAAGACACTAATTAGAATGTTAAAATAATGAAACTCCTTGCTATGAACAGTTCTGGGCCCCTCAGTTCAAGAAGGACAGGGAACTGCTGGAGAGAGTCCAGCACAGGGCAACAAAGATGATTAAGGGAGTGGAGCATCTCCCTTATAAAGAAAGGCTGAGGGAGCTGGGCCTCTTCAGCTTGGAGAAGAGGAGACTGAGGGGTGACCTCATTAATGTTTACAGATATATAAAGAGTGAGTGTCACGAGGATGGAGCCAGGCTCTTCTCGGTGACAACCAACGATAGGACAAGGGGTAATGGGTACAAACTGGAACACAAAAGGTTCCACTTAAATTTGAGAAGAAACTTCTTCTCAGTGAGGGTGACAGAACACTGGAACAGGCTGCCCAGGGAGGTTGTGGAGTCTCCTACTCTGAAGGCATTCAAGACCTGCCTGGACGCCTTCCTGTGTAACCTCATTTGGGTGTTCCTGCTCCGGCAGGGGGATTGGACTAGATGATCTTTTGAGGTCCCTTCCAATCCCTAACATTCTGTGATTCTGTGTGGACAAATCTGAGTTTAGTGTGCTGCAAGAAAACCCTATGCTATTTCATCAAAAGCCTAGCAGCAGACTGAGATGAGATCAGTGAAACGAGAGTATAAACTTACTTCTCTCTTTTTATTCAAATATGCCCATGATCCATAAGTTTTGAATACATTTGTTCATCTTCTCTTTATATCTTTCAGTCTTTGTTTATCACTTTAGGTATGTCTACAGAGTGGATCTACTCACTTAAGTACAGAATATAACTCTTAGAAATGTCCACTCCACTTCCCTGGGTGGAACTAAGGTGATTATATTGTATTTTCTCTATAGCCGCTTGATTTGCCTTTCCAGTTCCATGGGCTTTCAATGCCATCGCAATAAGGCAAATGGAGAAGGAAGAGCAGTGGTATGAAATACGGCATTAACCTGAATCAGCTTCATCAGTTTAGACATTTTTTCTGGAAACTGATTGTCAGAAGTGACTAGTGGGCTAGGTTAGTGATACAAACATGGGACATGACATTAATCTCAAAGATAACTTAGTTCATTTTCTGTGAAACTGCTCCTTATTCCCACCCTCCAGTTGTGACATCTCTGTCCTCTACCCTCACAGAAGGTTTGTTCTGCAAAGGTGAAGTATGTTCTTTGAAATATAGACTTCTAAAAAAAATTGGTAGTAACTGTAAGGTTGTGCTCAATTCTGAGGTTACAAATTGGATTTGCATTTGGGCTTTATGCATGTGATGGCTTAAGTGACTATGTGGCAATATAGCAATTCTATGTGTGTCTTAGCGTACTGTACTATACAGGCATCTGGATCATCTGATGTAGATATTCAAGAGCCACAGGAAGGATCTTTTTAGAAGAGACAATGAGCCAACTAACAGCAGATAAACAGATACAATGTTGCTGCTTGCCACAAAAATTTGTGCTGAGATAGCATAGAAAAGAAACATTTTTGATTGTTATTCTTTCTTTTTTGTTTATCATTACATTGCCTCACAATGTAGTTGTTACTATATTGAGACAGATACATATTGGCACTTAGGGACATGATGTAGTGGTAGACTTGGTAGTGTTCAGTTAGCAATTGGATTCAATGATCATAAGGGTCTTCTCCAACCTAAATAATTCTACGATTCTATGATCTTCATAATTTATCAGTCAGAGATGGCTAGAGAGAATAAAAGGGTAAGAGTATGTAATGGGCTAAGATGGTTGAAAGGAAGGTACAATAAGCAGAAAATGAGTTGGGAAAGGGGCTGGTGGGACTGAATGGTGGGATAATTTGTTATGCAGAGAAATAAAAATCAAAGGTGAAGTACAGGTTTTTTTTAACATGCTGAGAAAGAGCAAGGAAGAGGAAAATTGGGAGAGAAGAAAGCTACTTGCAAAATACCACAAGAGAAACATTAATTCTGCCTTATTTAGCCAATATCCAGAAATATGTGAAAACTCTTACATGTTTTTGCAATGGCATACAAAATATCTGCAAGCATACTGAAGCATTTTCAGGTTTGTTTGGGACGAAAACTCCTACTGGCCACAATGAAAGTTTGCCTGTTTCCACGACTAACAGACACCATGTTGATAACTGCGACATCTCTGAGTTTTAGGCGGCTCTGATTAAGTGTTTTGTGGCTGGGCCCCATGTCTTACAGGAAGAACTCTTCAGTGGTTGGGAAGAGGGGACTTGTTATGTTAAGCTAAGAATGCCCAGTATTGCATGTTTGTTTGTTTGTTTGTTTGTTTTAAATCATACTTTACTGTAATTTATTTTTTTCATGATGGTGGAACAAACTTGCAGTCCATTTCTTTATCATTTGGACATCATAAGACCCTTTTCTACCTCACTCTGTAATACCTGTATGAGGATGACTGCGTTCTGTCAGTTCTCCAGATGATACTGAACATGCCCCGATACTGAACATACTCCAACCAGGACAACAGAGTCCAGCGATTTGGAGCTGGCATACCCACGTGCAGGTACACTCTGTAAGTGATGTTCTAATTTTCTGCCTCAATTTTTAGACTACAGTTTCCTGAGCTGCTCCAGACTGCATGACAAAGAGGAGCATCCAGGAGAGCTCAGGATAGGCAGGTGCCTGAACAAGAACAATGAAAACATTAAGCAACAGGGGATAACAGTTAAGAACATTCAAAAATAAGAGTGGATTTAGACAGAACCAAATGGAGACATGAGGCCTTCTAATACTGAAGAGGGAATCATGTACATTGGGTCAGGTAGGAAATGATCAGTACACTGGGCAGCAGCAAAACAACTGGCCTAATAACCTGTTTTCAAATATAAAAAGAAACAAACCCTAACAAGGCTTTTTGCAGCTTGGGACTCAGCGTTGCTAAACTGATGCCTCCTGCCTAAAAGTCCAGCTGTTGTAAACAGAGTTACAAACACAACTTCCTAACACAACTTGTTAAGCTTAAAATGAATGAACTTATTACAAGATGGAATTTCTTCTATTCCAGAAAAGGCTGGAAGCCTTATCTATGTGCTGTACTTATTAGAAGCAGTCAAGCCTTGAAAACCAAATCTGAGACGATGTTAAGTAGTTCAC